>NC_053165.1:42531518-42831518 GCF_016835505.1 Polypterus senegalus
TGACTGTCAATATACAGTATTTGTTTTGTGAGTGTTACTGAGTGTTGCTGTCATCAAGGATTTGATTATCATTATTTCTTTCAATCAGGTTCGTATTTGTAGGATGTGTTGTGTTCAAGTTACATTCCGTGTTTGTCAATCGTTGTAAAGATGACAGGTTTCTTTCATCGATTCGTTTCTTACTGCATCAATAAACAGCTCGTCTTCTTCTTTATCTGAGACCTGACACACTGCATGCACGGGTTTTTTTTTTTTTCTTTACACTGTCTTCCTTTAGCGGACATTGACTTTTTCCAACGTGTGCTTTGTTTCCGCAGTAGCTGGATTTATGAATATGCTTGTATGTATTAGACGCTTCATATTTTTTGCTGCCTTTTCAATTGTGTAATTCGGTTTTTGTTCAGCTCTTTGGAACTGTTGCTTTTATCTGTGCACTGCGTCAGTTCACGTGAGCCACGCGGTGTACATGCATCGAAGGTTCCCAGCTGTGCTGGTGCCATCTCGTGCTATGTCCATGGCTGTATTTAATGTTACCTTAGTCCTGGCACTTAAAACTTTCTCTCGCAGTTTCGCTGAGTTTGTGTCAAACACCACCCTGACCATCTCATCTTCCTCTCCATAAACACAGTCCTTCACCCGTGAATATTTAGTGGGAGTTTGCTATTGGATTGCCGCTGACGGACGGCCTTATATGGGCAAGCACTAAATTACAAATGCCAGCGGCAGCCTGTCTATGAACTTAATTTAAAGTGTAGGTTTACATCGTGCTTTGTTTCCGAAGTAGCAGAACTCATGAATATGGTTGTATATATCAATCGCTCGCTTCTTATTGTTTCGCTGCCTTCTCAATTATATAATGCATGTTTTCTTCAGCGCTTTTTGGAGGTCTTCCTGGTTTTCTATGTACTAAAAGCATTTGATTTACATGTCCATTTGAACAGGAGTTGTCATTTGAATATGTTTCCCCCCCCCCGATCTTACCTATACTCCATGGCATAGCTTTTCAAATAGTGACTTTTCATGTACGAATGTGTGCGTGAGAGGCAGAGACTGATTTGATCTCATGCAAGTGGTTACTGGAATATAAAATAAAAACACTTTTGCAAAGGTATAATGAAACAAGTGTGTATTTTGTTTATCTTATAAAAGCTTTACAAGTTTTATTTGCACATATTACAGTTGCTGAAAGAAAGACTACCTGCTTATCGGACTACCACAATTATATTTGTATATCTCCCATTCTCTCACTTGTCATGACAAAGAACATTCTCCTCTCACATTAGTAAATTCCAATGAAACACAAAAGAGCAGGGCGGAGAATAAGCTAAGATATTAGGCCAGAAAATTAAATTAAAATGGTTAACCCTATCAAAAGCAGCAACATTTCAGTGTGCAAACAGAACTACTAATTATTGGTCACTATATTGGAAAATCTTACTTAAATTAAAATATGGTGCTTGTCTTGAATAAAAAGGTGACTGGGAGCCAACAGGTCCAGATTTGGATTATGTGCAGAGACAAAATGACTTGATTCACTGAAGAGAACTACAATGTTCTTTGTTAGCAATCGTTTTCATTTTGACAGTTGTTTGTCTGTTTAATCTTTATTAACTGCAAGACAGATTCAGTCACATACCTTATTTGACATTTTTTCCTCAAATTATACAGGGCCAGTAAGGGACACATAATACACAAACCGTATGAGTAAAAAACTACTATTAAACAAACTTTTTTCATTGCAGCTCTTTGTAAAAGTAAAGCATCTCTGCTTTGTAAAGCTGTGTAACATATGAAGACTTTTTTTCATATAAACAAAGAGACATTTCCCTGGTTGATAAATCCAGCTAAATTCACTGCCATCAAGGCAACTTAAGAAAGCTTCCTTGCATAAAATTATTTTCTTTAAAGCAATATGCTGATGATTTCAATTACCATATTGGGTGATCATTTAATGTGAAAGCATGCTATTGAGTTAATAACAAACACAGGTTGATATGCACTTATTGACAAATTGTCCTATCAAGCAAAAGCTGCAGCTTACAGAGGCAAATTTAACTGCCTTTACAAAACCAAACCTCAGAACCAGACAGAATGCCACTTTAAAAATCTGATAAAGCAACAACTTATAAATTACATTGATAAGAAAATGGACACTCAAATGTGGATGAATGCTTACTTGAAAACATTCACAGTATAATCAAGCAATCACTGTGACATACAAAGAAAAATGTATAGCCATTTGAAATTAAAGCCGCTGCAGTATTTTTTTTAACTAGAAAAAAATTTGTAAGTAGCTTATCAAACTGAAAATATTCTAAAAAAATAACCAGATAAAGGTGCTTTGCTTTGAGTAGTTTAAGGATAATATAACCTTAACTGGTGGTATAAAAATACATATATAGACACCAAATATAAGCTTGATAAACGGGCATCCAATATAATCAGTCAGGCCCTGCTTGTGGCCCACAAACCTTGATAATATTTATTGGAACACTATGCCCTAGAGTTCCTAATAATGGATGTGGCCTTTATTGCATGGCCACTGTATTGCTATTGTTGGGAGTGCTCAAAAACTCTGAAGAAAAAAATATATTCGATATATATAGTTTTACTATTAGAATTAATTATCTATGTGATAATTAATACTGTTGCACTGTGAAAGCATATACATTCAGGGTCAGAAAAGAAAGCGTGAGCATATGTGTGATGTAGTGGGGGCAGCTCAAATCTTGCATTGTGCATGCATGAATACTGCATATTTTAAATCGTTGGCTAAGCAGCACATATGCAAAAGCAGCCACAATCTACCTACAGTATCTGCTAGGGGCACAGATATTGTTTTTTCAAAGAACACGTCCAGGGGAAGTAATAATTGAAACTTGAAATATGCCTTCATAATCAATAGATCTTTATTAAATTCTTCAAATCAAATGTGTAAAATGATCAAAATGTTTTCATTTATATTCAGTGATGTATTAAATTTTAAGGATTTGCAGGGTTGCCATTTTTCTTCCATAATAAGAAAAAAGGAAAAAAAACAAAAACATACTGTTTTAAAACTTTTTTTTTAGTGCAATGATGTCTTAACATCTGAAGTAGAAATGAAGACAACCATAAGCATTGTAAACTTGGAGTCTTCTTCATTGGTTTTAAAAATGATCGGCTTTATTTGAACATTTTGAAACATAGTAAGAATAGCCTCACCATACAGTCTATCACTTCTGCTGATAAGCTTTCTTCTGTAAAAGAAGTAATGTTCTCTTCAGACTGAATGTTAAATTTAAGCTTACCAAGCAAAGCTTCCTAACTGTACATCAGGCTTCTCACTAGTTACATCCTAGATAAAAACACAGGTGTTCATTTTTTTTATTACTATATTTTTTTTTAACTTGTCTATAAATATGCATTTTGTTTTGGACACCTTTGGTAGGTTGTCGTTAAATGGTAACACGGACACAGGAAGTAAAAATGTTAAATTTGAATACACAATGGGAAGTCTGAAAATTGAAAGTACACCTTATGAGAAGGATTTAGGAATCGTAGTGGACTCATCACTATCAACTTCCAAACAGTGTTCAGAATACATTAAGGTGGCTAACAGAATGTTGGGTTATATAGCAAAATGTGCAGAGTCCAAGTCAAAGAAGGTTATGCTTAAGCTTTATAATGCACTGGTGAGGCCAAATCTGGAGTACTGTGTGGAGTTTTGGTCTACAGGCTACCAAATGTACATAGCAGTTCTAGAAAAAGTCCAGAGAGGGGTGACTAGGCTGTTTCCAGGATTGTGGAGAATGAGTTATAAGGAAAGATTAAGACAGTTGAACCTTTTCAGTTTTAAGCAAACGGTTAAGAGAAAACATAATTGAAGTGATCAAAATTATGAAGGGAATTAGTACAGTGGATTGAGAGTGTTACTTTAAAATGAGTTCAATGAAAACACTTAGACATAGTTGGAAATTTCATGGCAGTGCCAGATCTAAACAGCAGCGTGGTGAATTGCTTGCGTACTGAAATGACTTTAGCTGCAGGTGGAAGTCCCATTTTACTTTATGGTGCCAAGCAGAGTGCAGCAGTCTATTAGCCAACGAAAGTGCTGTGAAGAAGCTGTCTGTTACAGTCCTGCCTTTGTCCAGTCTGATGGCAGTCACGAGATATCATATCTTTGATTGGCAATACAACAAACCGTTCTGAGCAGGGATCAGCCACAGCGCTGCTCTTGTGAAAAGAATGGAGATAAATGCCATCAACTCGGAGAGGGAGTTTGTTGTACCACAAGAACGTCACAGAGAATAAAACTGAATAATAAAACAAACAAGCTCTAACTTTTACAAGTAGCCAAACTTTACACCGGGTGTTACAGACTCAAATCAAAATGTATGAATGTATATCATAGTAACAACAATAATAATAGCAGCAGTTCACTACTCAAAACGCGGAGTGCGCGGTCTCAAACCCAGTACCTTTGAGTTACAAGGCAGCAGTACTTACCTCTCCACCATTCAAGAATACATATCAACTTCCTGTCAATAGACATTTGAGCTTGGGTTTGTAATTCATTGACAGCAACATGTAAATTGAATGATTTTTTGCTTAGGTTATATTCTTGAATAAAAGTGCACATGTTTATTTGATATTTGGAATAGAGTTTTCACACATTATACACTTCACGTCATAATTAGTATAACATGGAAAAAGTTTCTGCTTTAAGTAGGTGTTCAGCATTTCTTGCCTTGCATTTCATTTCATCCTACACTTACCCAGATCTTTGTAGACACAGCACCCACATAAAATGCATGTATTCCAAATAACGATATACTGTATTTTTTATTTACCCTATACAACTCCAGGAACCTCACATGCAAATGAGAAGCCTTTGCTTGAGCTGGGAGAACTTTTTGCCCAAGCTGAGCTCCATCAAGACTTCAGGGATTCTAGTTTTAAGGGTAAATTTTACGCAAACATTAGGATGTTTTTCTTTACACAGAGAACCACAGACACGTGGAATTTTTTACAAATTAGTGTGGTACAAAGTAGAACTTAAAGGACCTTCAATACTCAACAATGTTATTTTGTAGGAGTTACATCAGGGGTCCTCAATCACGGTCATGGAGTGCCGCAGTGGCTGCAGGTTTTTGCTCCAACCCAACTGTTTAATAAGAAGCACTTATTGCTCAAGTAACAGTTCTGCTTCACTTTAGTTGTCTCGCTCGTTAAGATTTTGACCCTTATTGCTTATTTTAGTCTTAAACTAAATACCAGCTGTATTCCTGGTTTTTAATTTCTCCTAATTAGCAATAACATGCAAATAACAAAAGAGATCAGCATTTCTCCATTTAGCTTGTTTCCATATACACCTCTGTGTGTATTTATCATGCACTATTGGGTTTAATTAAATACTTGGAAGGAAAGTGAAGAGAAAGTGAAGGACTGAGAATTATTCATGCATTTTAGCCTTAAAATCTGGATGATATCCTTTGAAAGGGGAAGACAATCTAGGATATAAGAATTACCTGACATAGAAGAGTTAAAGCAACTAACAAGCCATGAAATTAAATTATTGGCAAGAGTTACTTTCTAATTAAGCAACCGGGTTAGAACAAAAACCTGCAGCCACTGCGGCCCTCCAGGACTGGGATTGAGGACCCCTGAGTTACATGGACACGACCGAAGAGCTTAAATTTTTCTAATGTGCTAACATTGCTCTGCCCAGTCCTCCTAGCTGTTACCTGAGTAAGACTACCATGCGTGCTTTAATTTTAAACAAACCTTTCACCACACAGAAGTTATGTTGCATGCACTTTCAAAACATATACTTATTGAACATGGATCAGGCAAAATATGTAACACTGTAAATAATCAGACCAATGAACGTTCAAGACAAATTCTGAGCCAATTTTACGATACTATAAATACCACCCATACTTCAAACCAGGATATCGCTGGAAAAGAAGACGTTTTATTACCTTGTACATTTATTATTTTTAAAAAGGATATTAATACTGTATATCAACTCAACAAAATTCAAGTGCCTCATTGAGAGGAAAGTTGAGATGCTGTCAAGAGCAGAATTTGCTGGCATGGCAGAGACCGGAAATGTGATGGAAGTTTGTCAGGAGCAGACTACAGTAGAACAAAATAAACTATGGCAGTATTGGTCAGAAGCAGGACTGGAGGAAAAAAAAAAAGTTAGCATTGTTCTAACCTCTACATTCAAAAACAAAGTTAAAAATGAAGAATAACTCCCCATAAAGCACAAGTTAACTTGTGCATTTATAATGACCTTTCCAGGTACCGGTTACATGAAAACAATTATTTTTCTTGTTTGGTGGTACGGGCTATATGACTTACCAATTAGGTATTCCCAAATTACTCACATATGTATAACACATACATGCATACAGGTGTATAGACTACCTAAATTCTATTAATACCTAAGCTCATACGTTTCTCCCAGAGTATTAAAAGCTTTCAAACTAAAAAGTTAATTAGATCATCAGTTAACAAGCCATTTTTCTAATTTGTGCATTATTTCTTATTTCATTAGTCGAAATAAAAAAACTCACCATGTATGTTGCAATTTCCTCTGGAGCATCACCATCTAAATCAAACTTAAAAGTCACCATTTTGTGATTATGAGTTTCAAGCTGACACTCTACCATTTTGTCCCCTGTATTACAAACCTATAGACAAAACAGGGAAAAATAAATAAATGAGACATTATAAAACAAATATTAACAATGGTCAGATAATTTAAATGAATCACAATACATTATAATTACATCCATATTGAGATGTCACAAACCTAACTAAATGGCCAAATTTGGATCTAAACCTCTTGAATTCTCAATGTTTTATCATTTGTCAACAAATACTGTATATATTTTAATAAGCACAAAACACACCATAAGTATTGAATGATTTAATATACAGTACTTGGGGAAAAAAAAATATTTTACTGTAATTTTCACTTGCTGTCCCCAAACATTTAACAATGAGAATGGAAAAAAAGAAAAATAAAATGACTGTTTTTGTATACTTTGTTATTTTGCAACTTACATGTTGCAAACTGAATTCTAGCCATTACTGATGTACACCAAGTTACATCATGTTTAAAAGTGTACTATGTAATCTGCTTACACCATATCCTGAACCCGATTGCCACCCCAAGAAAATGTCAATTAATCTAACATTTTCCTGCAGAAAGCAGGAATATAAAAATGAAAAGGGGAGGAGGAAAAAGTGTTAATTCTCCGATACTGTTTTACATTCTCGGCCCAGGGGTTGGTTCCTACCAGCACCTGGTAGGTTACAATTTCCTATGTCCTTTAACTGGATTGAGTACTATCAAATATTGATTGCTTCACTGCAAACATTCAAAGTTGTAATCAGCAGTTAACAAAAAAGTCTATAATAATGTCTTCTCAACTGTTGTGACAAATTTCTACCTTTTCAATTTCATTGGCAACCCATAGCCAGCATTAAAGACAGCACTTGTCCTCATTGGGAAACAAACATAATTAGAAGAGCACTGAGGCAAAAGAAAAGGTAAAAGAAGCATGATTAGAAAATGGAAAAAAGAACCGCACAATGCTGTTAAGCATTTCACAGAATGGGGTATGGGTCACAATGGCGACTCATTTATATTTTTGCCTTTTTATATTAGTTTTTATTTCTATATTTTTTCTGACCTAACTTGGAAATTCAGTTTAGTTTTAGTTTTCCTTCATTGTGTATTTTTAGGGTTTTTTTTGTTTGTTTTTTATTAAAATTAAACATTCAATACAAGCAAGTAAAATTTTACAAAACTAGGTTCAAATCAAGTCAACTCCCACCCATAAGAAAGAAAGCTAGGCCAACATTGTGAAACTTTAATAGTAGAAAATATAAATAAGTAAATAAATTGAATAAAAAGGGGAAGAGAATCCACTTCAATTTAAAAGCTTATGCTAAAAATGTTAATTAGATCCTACCAGGTTTTAAAACCATTTTGCACAGATCCTCTAAATAAGTATTAAATTTTTTCCAATTTGAAGTAGTATATAATATCGGTTACCCACTGACTGAAAAGAGGCGAGTTAGGATTCTTCCAGTTGAGCAAGGTAAGTCTACGTGCCAATAGTGAAGTAAAGACAATTCCAGTTTGTCTTTCTCCACTTTAAGTCCATCTGGAGGTACACCAAACACAGCTGTTAGTGGATTAGGAGAGATTGCGACACCCAGGCTGTCTAAAAGGCATTTTTAAGATTTTGGTCCAAAATGTTAATTTGGTGCATGCCCAAAACATATGAACCAATGAGGCTGGGAACTGATTGCAATGTTTGCAGGTTGGATCTTGCCTTGTAAACATTTTGGACAATTTTAAACAAAACAGATGTGCTTGATAGATGATTTTAAGTTGAATGATTGCATGCTTTGCACATATGGAGCTCGAGTGAATTCTGTGCATTGCTGCGTTCCATTCCATTTCCGAGATGTTGAGTGAGATATCCTTTTCCCAAGATACTCTGGGATCTTTGAAAGGGATGGACTTTAAAATGTTTTTATATGTTACAGAAACACTGTCCGAGTCCTCAAGACTGATGAATTTTTTCCAGAGTAGAAGTAGGTGGGAGGTGAGGAAAGTTGGGCTGGTTTTGTTTAACAAAGTTTCTAATTTGGAGGTAGTGAAAAAAATGTGTTGCTGGAAGGTTAAATTTGGAGTGTAAATTGTTCACAGGATGCAAAGACATGTCTATGTACAGATCTCTAAGTGATTTAATCCCAAATGTTTTCCAGACATTAAAAGTTGCGTAAGTTTGAGGGGGAAGAAAAAAGTTTATTTATTTAATGTTTATTTAAAAAAGTACTCCTGCATTGATTACATATTTTGAATGAATGAAGCACAACTGGGTTATTAGTATATTGGCGATAACTTGTATTTACTGGGGTACAAACCAAGGGATATACACAAGTGCTGCAGGATTTTAATTTCTATTGCAGACCAGGTCTGTGTATGTTCATCCATTTGTATCAATGCCTTGGTTTTTATATAGTTTGTATATTTGCTGCCCAGTAATAAAACTGAAAGTTAGGTAGAGCCATGGCACCTTCTGCCTTAGGTCTCTGTTGGGTCGCCCTTTGGATGCGTGGATATTTTGAATTCCAAATAAATGAGGATATGATTGAATCTAACTTTTAAAAAAAGGATTTGTTGATTTAAATTGGAAAGCTTTGAAATAGAAGCTTAGGAAAGATAATCCTTGACAATGTTAATTCTTCTAAAGTGAGATGAAGGGTGGAAAATCTATGCAAGTCTTGCTTAAGTTTTTCCAAGTAGATAGCAAAATATTGTTGATAAAGAGCTTTATGCTTACCCTTTGGTATTTAAACTTATCTGCGATGATAAAAGGGAAGGTGTCCAATCTAATATTGTGTGCTGGAGAGTACACTGGAAAGAACACACTTTTATTCAAATTAATTCTGAAACCAGAAATTTTTTGAAATCCTGTTAGCTAAATTAATTGAGAATGTTTTATAAAATTCAGCAGGGTAACCATCAGGGCCTGCTGCCTTCCTGCTCTGAAGCGAGTTCATAGCATCTAGTAATTCTTATAGTGCCAGAGGTTTGTCCAATTCTTCTGCACTAAGATTATCTAGTTGTGGTATCTAATGCATCCAAAAAAATGCCTTAGGTTGTGTCTGGTATTCAACTCATATTAAAGATGACAAAGCCCTATAGTAGTCTCTAAATGTGTGCATTATTATTGGTCAATGATTTTGCCTCTGTCTGTATTGGTAATTGCTGGGATTGCACTGCGAACTTCCTGCTTGTGGATTTGTTGACCTAAGATCTTGTTAGCTTTCTCTCTGTGTTTTAGTTTTACTTCATTTTTTTTCATATATAAATTTCTATATTTATTAGTTTTAGTAATTTTGGCATGGTTAAATAGCGGCTATGGAGTTTATTTTGTGTCACAATCAGACAGAACCCCGTACACTTAACGGGTTTGGACAGGACAGGAGTGTAACATTAGTGGAAGCTTACTACACTACATGGTTTACTATCTGGTTTGTTTTTATCTGATTAAAAATAAGCATAATCAAAACCAGATATTGAATATGAACAATTTTATACCATTTTATAATTTTGCTGTTGTCACTTTTTGTAAGAGCCATTTTCCTAGTTCTATAAAATGTATGAATATTTACTAGATGATAATGCATAAAATATGGGAGGTTCCTAAAACCCCCGTGAATAGAATTGAGTTGGTATCTTCCTGTCATTTCTTAACAGTTTTTGAGTAAACAATGTTCTTTAGTAAGTGTTTTGCCTTGCCTTGTGTAAGGTATAGAGGCATACGGTTTTTTAACCGTGTCCTTGAAAGAATTCTTTTTGTGCTCGCGTTCGTGCTTATGCACGTCACTGAGCCTGGCGCATATCTAAGTGCCAACGGCCTAAGGGTCTTTTGAGTGTGAAGTAACTTGTAAATTAAAAGATCTAAGTTTTGAACCATATGTTTAAAGCATACAGAAGAAGAAATAAATAACATTTAAGTATAGAAATAACCAAAGCTTCATAAGAAAAACTAAGTTTATAGAAGATACATTGTTCCCTTTTTTTGCCTTTATTCTTTGTAACTATTTTTCTTTTTATTCTTGTATGGATTATTTACCTTTAACTTTCACTAAATATTTTTAAAAACGAACTTTTGGACTGAGAGATTTCTTTGACACACGTTTTACCCGTGCCTGAATTCACCTTATGCAAAGGCGGCTACACTTTTCATCTTTATCTTTTATTGCCCAGAACAAGCCAATTTGAAATGAAATTTATGTGAATTTTAAGGTTTGAGGGTTTTTTTTTTTTTACTCTAAATGTCTACAGCACACAACATATCCTGCTTCAAGACAATGTGCTTATAATGAATGCCTTCAATATTGCATTCAAAAATCTCCCATACTGGGCTTATTTTCTACTAGCCGTAACTGATCTATGATTCCATCTCAGACACAATATTTATAGACAGAATTTTGCCACCTGCAGGCTTGAAAAGATAACAAAAATTAGAAAATAGACAGGTGTGATCATGAAAATCATGGGGTCTTAGGAAGAACAAGGTTCTTAGGCTTGAATCATTGTGCAGAACCCACCTAGCTATACTGAGGGGAAACAGAAAAACAAGCATGTAGTGTCAAGGTTAGGGGTAATGAGACTTAAATAGCCCATGCATAATAACAGAAAAGAGTAACAGCAGGTAACAGGAGCATGGACAGGCACAACATGACAAACAGCACTGGAGATTGGGAGTAATATATACATTTTCTAAACCCACTTATCCAGAGCAGGATTGCAAGAAACCTGGAGCCAATCCAAGCAGGTTTGGATGCAAGGCAGGGGAAAAAAAAAAAAAAAGACTATGTTGAGATTAAAGTCGAAAAGTTTGGAGTTTGCATGTTACCTTGGTTGGTTTACTCTGCATGCTTCAGTTTCCTTCCTAAGGCATGGAGGATGGGGGACTTAGTGTGGGTAAACTGACCGTATTGTATATGTATGCTTGTATTCACTCTGCAATGAACTGGCGCCCCCATCCAGGGATTGTTCCTGCCTGGCTGCTGGGAAGGATGCAACGCCTATTGCAGAGTGTATGATTGTTTTTCAGTTATATTTAAATATGGGGAGAGTGAGACAAGCTCTTCAATAAGATGAGCTCACTTTGAACTGGTTCGATTGAACCCAATTTATTTTTCATCACTGTTTTTATACAACCCAAACAGAAGACAATTTAAGGTAAATGTGTTGTTAAGGACTCTGAGATATTCAACAAATTACTAACATTTAATATGGTAAGCTTGGCCTTGCTGGTCTTCTCTTGCCGGGAGCGGGTTCTGGTTGATCTGCGATGATGTCTCCTCACTTTACCTTCATGCTTTCCTCCACCAGGCATTCCATCACAGCCATCACTCATTTCCTTACCTGAAGCAACATCTGAATTCATGCTTGAACAAAGATGAAGAAGGCATAAAAGAATTGTCAAAACATAAAATAGGCTCTGTTTTAAAGACTGCAATCTCCCTATATAAAGCTTAAAAGGGAAAATAAGACTGGTGGTTAAAACTACAGATAATGATTACTTGAAAGCAGAAGGATGTTTGTATTTGTCTTACAAGTAAATCCACTGCTATTACTATTGTATATTAATATAAGAGTCTGTTTACCTGTCATAGTAACAAGTGTGCAATGGGAGAGATTTTTCTTGCAAAGAACTCTGCAAAATAGGTAAGAAAATACATTAAACACATATCAAGAAAAATAACTTTTAAACCAAAAGTTTAATTTGCAGAATTCATAACAAAAAATGAAGTGCTATGTCGATTTACAGATTCATTTGGGACGGTCATTTAGTCACATGTTGAGGTCTTTGCAATTGAGGCTCTGTGGGTCTGTCAGGGGTCATCAGTATGCTTACTTTAACTGCCTGTACGAAGCAGTACAAACCAATCTTTGAGTCTAAGCAGCCATGTGTAAGGGAAGGTGATGTAGGCTGAATGCATAAGAATTAGCTGATCAAAATAAAACCTCAAAGGCCCCACCAAGAGTCAGAAAATATTTGACCCTGCGAAATAACAGATCTTTTTTTTATTAATATTATTTACAACAATATCTGTCTTCTTTATGGAAGAAAAGTTTGAACCACCTGCACAGAACGATCAGAAACAAAAACGACATGGCAGCTACATGAAGTGCAAATTTAAAAGGGTACTATGTTGTACAGCTAATCAGTGCACTGGAGACTGGAACCTGGCGAGTGCAATTTTTTTTTAAACTTTTAGTATGTGGCCGTTTGTTGGATGTAGCATTACTACAGGAAAGAAAACAGATAAATGACTGCTACCTTTGCAACTCCACCAAATGCGAAGGTCAACTAGCCTGAGCATGCAGGATTTTGTTGGCTCTTTGAACTGGGGAATAGTGTAACAGATCAATTTGCCACTGACCCCAGATAATCAGTGTGAGCAAGGGCCACTGGTAAAATTATGCACGTAAAAGAAACTGATTACAAAGCAGCAGTGGAAAGAGTCTCAGAGCAGAGATCCAGATCTGGAACAGTGTTTGCAACAACAGTTTAGTGAAGGGAGACAATCAGACCAGTACATATGCAGCTCCACACAAGGAGGTTTGCCTATCCAAACAAGGACAGATCACCACCCAGAAATGCACCATTTAACATTCCTGCTGCATGATAGTGCAACACTTAATATCCTTGCTGTGTTATCAAATAGCACAGAATTCAGATATGAGTGCTTTGTTGTGTGGCACAGCGGACTAGGCCCCTGCAATAGGAATACATTTTGAAGAGTTTCCGTTCTGTTTTAAGAAAGTACAGACAGCCACGTAACACTACTGACAAGATGCATCAGTCAGGGATGAAAAGCATGAGCTGCAAGAGAGCCTATAAAATGGCAAAGTTACCAAAGTCTAAAAAAAACTTGAACTCCTTAAAAACTAGCAGCCCTTTTAAGGATCGCAGGTTAAATAAAAGAGCAACGTAAATGATCTACTGGCACTTGGCAATGGATAGCACCACAGCTCACAATATTCATTTTACTTTATGGAGGCACAGCAGTTAGCACTGCGGACTCACGGCACAGGTCACCATTTGGGCCACAATAATCAGTCCAGCATCATTTGCACACAATACCCTAACCCTAAGGGACAAGACCATTGCACCATTACAATCCACTCAAAACTAGTTTAGTTTCTCCTTTCTTATTGACTTTAACTCATTTAGCTAAACTCGAGGTGAAGCATATTTAGTGGGGTTCACTCATTATTAAATAAAACACAACGATTAAAATTATCTAAATGTTTTAGGTTTTAAACTTATTACTTTTCCTTTTTTTTCCCTGAAAAGCTATAAAAGAATCATCATCAGAAAGCTGAGGCAGATCATCAGAATTGCCATCCTCTGCAGATTCAAGTACAGCAAACACCTATATTATCATTCATATTTTTAACTTTCGCTTGATGGTCCTGGAAGAGGTACTTCTGATGCAGGTGTAGTTTTCTTTTCAGGAATATGGCTAAAGCTTTGTTTCTTTTTTATATCTTAGATATGTATGTATCAAGAATACAAGAATTTTTCTTTCTACTAACAGATAACGTTCTAAATTGGGGTCCATGTCTTCTAAATCTTTGAGAAAACATGACCATACAGTACAACTTTGTTAGACCTTTAATAATCAACAATCTTATATTCTCTTCTGGCTCTTGCTACCATTCTTGTTTTCATCAATTTAATCCAATTTCAGCAATTCCTCACTGATCAATTCTTCAGAAACAAGTTCAAGCTGCTGCATAATATTCTAATCACCATTCAGCTCTAAATTATCGTTAGCTAGTTTAGGAAGAACTGTATTAAGTCTAGAAACTTCCTCATCCTTCTCAAATTCTCTAAAATTATTCGCAAATCATTTCAAAATTAGTTTCCCCAATGCCAGTCAGGCAGTGGGTGGTTGTGCCACTCCATGCAACAGCAATGATTTTAATGGCATCATAGATATTGTATTCCTTCTAGAACTGTAGGAGTGTCTTTCCAGTATCATCAGTTACAGCAATTGCCCATTCAAAACATCTCCTCAGGTAATAAGCTTTGAAGACTGCAATTCCCTTCAATCCATTGGTTGTATCAGTGGCATTATTTTTGTAGGAAGAAACACTACTTTAATGCTCAGATGAAGTTCACCAGTGGGAGGTGAATGTCCTGGAACATTATTAAGAATTAGAATCACTTTAAACCCTTGATTTATGGAGGTCAAATATTGTTTAATTTCATTAGCATAACAGTTTACTAAACATCGTTGAAAATCATTTGGGTCATTCATGACGTTTTGTTATGGTGATAATACACAAGGAGTTTGGACTTTCTGTTTTTCTTAAATACTGTTGGGTTCTCACTATGCCAGATAACCAATGGTTTTGACTTGTAACCAGTAACATTTCCAAGCTGCAGTTCTTAAACACCTTTAAGTCAAATGCTGATTTGTTGATGGATTAAATATGTCGTATGGATAGTACGCCATTACCTTCTATCCATTCAAAGTTTCAGGAATGAGGATAATAGTTGATAAGTCTGCCTCTCGTTTGTGAAAATTTGGACACTCGTTATAATTTACAAGCTAGCATAGAAAGCTAAATTAGCTATGAGTTTTCTAAAGTATATACTGATGCATCAAAAAGGTCATAACTGTTAGGCAAAAAATTGCAAGAAAAGTACACCCTATCATCATATGAATTTCTGTATTCGGTTTGTCTTTTAATGATAAATACATTCTGATAAGTTGAGTAAGGACAAGAGATGTTTAGAGGTAAGGTAGTTATAGACCTTAATCATGGTACTAGTGTGTGTCACATATCACATCCAAGTAAGAGTTTCACTATACTCTGCACATGTGATAGTAATCCACTTTAATAAAAGGACAAGTGTCTGTGTCTGTCCGGTTGCTATGTCTCTATCATTCCAACAGATGGTGCATCGCAAACATTAACTGTGTTTTATGGAATCCAATACCAAATGGCATATAAAAGACATATGCATTGCATTTGTCATTCCAACAGATTGCACATCAAAACACTTGTAATAATGCATTTTCCTACAACAAATGTTTGGGGTGCACCATCTGTTGGAATGACAAATGAAATGAATTTTAATACAACATTCATTACAAAATACATTACAAGAGATAGTGAGATAGTAGCACAGGTAGTGACCCTATAAATCTATAAATACATACAAGTAAACTTCAATTTATTCCATATGTTCCACTTTGCCCCTAAATAAGCAACACTCAAACATAGGTAAAATGTGTTGGTTTGGTATTTGCTATCTGGAACGCCCTTGCCCATTCCCTTTTAGACCATTCAAAGTTTCAGGAATCCATTATCTTCCAAAGATTTCACATTCTGTCTTCACTGGGTAGTTAATCTTTTCATGGAAGACATGGATAAATGCTATGGATGCACCCAGTCACCAAAATTGCTAATACATACTGGACAAAAAGTACAGCAAAACAAAGCTTAAAAAAGATGGCTGACTAGTCTGAATAGTAATTATCATGACAAACAAATAACAGATAAACATCTGACATGGCTAAAAACCATGTATGAAAACTGTTCAACGTTAAAAGTAAACAACCAGGTTAGCTGGTTCATTCTGAAATGTTTTTTCCACTATTTTCAGCAGGTCTATGATTTTATGGGGTGAGGATGATGCTTTTCAAATCAGATGCCACCTCTAACCATACCTTTTTGACCTCATCCTCTCCATCTCCCAATTAACTTCCCCTTTTCATTTCTACCCAAACAACCTTAGTTCCTTCTTTCTTAGCACAACACTTATTACTTGTGCACCAAGTTTTTCTCTCATTCAGCATTCATCATTCCCTCCCTTTAAACTTAATCAGTTTCTTTCTTGTTTCCTCCTTCCTTTCATTCACCAAGTGGTATAATGTGATCCATCCAGACAGCCTTTACATACTGAACAAAAAGCCTTTAGTATAACACAAGTTTCATCTTCCACCAAAGCATCCTGGACCTCTGAAACTACAATGCTAATAACTCTGCTTTAGTAAAGAAGTTAACCATACACTGGTTCACACTATACTGGACCGATTGTGGCCAAAAAGGCAATCTGAACTGTGAAGCAGCAGTACCAACCACTGCACCACAGAGACTCCATAAGATCAAAGAAAAAAAGAACAAAATCAAAGATGCGCAAACATATATTCCATCCTCAAATCAAAGCTGAAATGCTGAAATCGTAGAGAGAGAAAAAATACGCAAGTCGTTTTATGTTGATTTATGTGGGAAACCGTTGCTTTGTGTGCTTCGCAAAAAACATTTATTTTAGGAAAAATACTCAGCCCTGTGGGAAAAGGAAAAAAAAAAAAAGCCTTAAAAGAGTTAAAGGCAGAAAATTCAAAGTTGCGTGTCATGATTGAAGCTGCCAGCTCATTCTATTTTTAAGTCACTCTCCAAACTGTCTGTGCTGAAGTTTTGCATTATTTTAAAAAAAAAAAAAAAAAAAGACAGAAATGTCTTGCAAATAGTAAGAAATCTTTGATTATTACTACTATTTGATAAGAGTCTCTTGTATTTGGGGGAGGTGGAGACATCAGAGGCTCTTTCAAGGTTTGTTTTCATTCTACTTATGGCTAATTAAGTGTGCATAGGACATGAACCTCCTTCTCTTATACGGACATTGAACTCTACCAGACCTGCACGTTTGCTAACAATCAGAGATAACTCATTATTTATGCTGTATATGTTTCATAAAAATAAAATTTGAGAACCTGAATTATTTGCTTATCTGTTAAGCTATTTAAATTGAGTTAACCTACTATACACAATATTAATGTACCTTTATGGCTTTACATTTTATAGCATTTGTTTTGACACAAAATGTAAAAAAACTGGAATGAATAATGATGTTATAGTACTTCACCAGCTGCCTTAACATCTTTGGTTTCTATGAAGTCTGCACATTCGGTTTATATCTGCATGAGTTTCGCTGCTAACTCCTAGTTTCTCCCAGTGTTCAAATTTGCATTGTGTCAGCCAGTAGACTAGCGGCACTAACTGCGAGCACGATTGTGTGCTCTTCATACTGCCCACCACTGTGCAACCATGCCTCTGAGATCAAAGAAGAAAGAACATAGTTAAGAGATGCGCAAGCTTCTTAACCAGTCTGTAATGCAAATGATCAGCATCATATACCCGGGAGTTGGTCCCATCCAATGTTGGCTGTTACACCACTGGAGGATGTCTCTTAAACCAGACTAATTATCAGTAAATAATTTGACAATCAAGGGCGAATATAAATGCAACTTATCAAGATCTATGTATCATTCCACAGAACAACATACCAAACTTTTTACAGAAAATAAAAAAAAACTGTCCATCAGGTAGCAAACTAAGATTCTAATGATGCACGTTTGTTTAGCTCACGGTTCCTTGGCGAATACTCAATGACACAGTCAATAGTTTCTCAAAATATTACTAACAATATTACTAGGCGACATCCTACTGTTTAATAACAGGAGAAGAAAACATTTTCTTTGTAAACAGAATACACCGAGAACAAAAAAAAAAAAAAAAATACAAGATATAGTTATTGAATAATATAACCATACCGCTTTATCAATCGGGGGGGTCTCAGGGTCATGCAGGGCATAGACTGAACCATCTCCAGCTTGTGTTGTGGCCCCATCAACCTGTGAACATATAGGGCAGTGCTTTTGATTTATCTTCACATTCTACAGATACATCTTTCTGTGTCAATTAAAATGTTTATAGAAAGAATTAGATTCATTTTTGAGATGTAAATCTTTTCCAGGTGGTTTTCCAGGTCATTTGATAATTTTCTTAATTTCCATGGGTTTTCCCCAATGTAAAATCATTTCTTCATTTCAAAGTTTTACATGTTATCAAGGATGCAACGGAACACTGACCTTTGTAGTCACTACTTCCATTACTATCATGATAAGTAGACTCTGAACTGACCCCTCACACCTTCTCTTCAAAGCTGAATTCTTCATACTTTGACATCACTGCATACTTTCTCAATGCTTACCTCACTACCTCTCATGTCACCCTGCCATATTCCTTCTGCAGATCTATAAATGTAGTTTATTCCTCTTTGTCAGATACTTGTCCTTCAATTTCTTCAAACAAAAAAGATCAATCTCTTGTTCTCTTCCCAGGAATGTAAACAAACAGCATTTCTCTAATTTACACTTGATGCTTGATTGTATTCTCTAGCATTCTCTTATCACCTTCATTACTAACTCTATAAGACTCACACTTCAAAGATCAGTTTTCCATTGTGTACTGGAATGACACCACCTTTATTTTTTTTTATGCTTTCAGGAACTCTCATGTTAAGCAATCACGTTGATGAGCTTCACCACATATTTTCCAGGAATCCTTAATCTTATTACTATTAATCACAATGACCCCTTTAACATAGTTCAAGCAATTCATTCCTACTACAGCACATCTAGCCTCTCTTTTCCAATATGAATAACAATCACAAAAACATTTCTCTTTCATTCTCCTAACTGCTTTTCTACCATTTTGGTTTTCTTACTTCTAGATAGCCCAGTGAGCTTTTTTGTTTTCCACTACTTTTTAAAGCACATCCTCTTTTCCTAATTTGCCACCTCTACCTTGTCATTCCTTTGTCTTAGTGTGCAATTTACCGGACCACAGACTTTTTCAGATTTCAAACAAACATTCATCCCTTCGTCCTTGTCAACCACATCTAATGATTCCGAAATGTCATTCATTCTTGCTACCAGTGTATTAGGAAATTTACTTCTCACACTACCCTCTAATGTCTGGACTATCAGCCTCTTAATTATCTTCATGTATCTGACTAAAAGCTCTCTAACAACTAAGAGACTACTAGATACACATCCTGTTCCATGGGCCACTGTCACATGTCACACAGTTCCTCACCAACAACTAGTCTCATATTGTATTCCTACACCACCAGATACATGTGTCCTCAACTTGTTTCCCTTCTTCCTTAACATGAAGTTGCACACAACCAGTTATTTCACATCATCAAACCCCACAATACTCTCATCCTCAACATTCTTGGTATTGAAGCTATAGCCATCAGCACTGACAAACAAACATTTCCATTCAAGTTTCCAAACTCTAGTATCACCTTCCCCGAGGCCTCCTAATCACAGAAATTCATTTTTCATTGACAGCATTAAAACAGTCAATGACCTGACTAAAACAGTTATAAAATGACCACAGACTGAACCTACACCGATAACTTACAACAAAAACGTTAACATGTGATAGATTACAAGCTAATATACAGAGCTCAGAATAAGAATAAAGCTTTATTGCTCAAAAGGTTGATGAAATTTAATAGAATGCAGACAACCCAGAGTATCTGTTGTATTCTAAGAGGAACATCTTAAAGGTTCTAAATACAGTTAATGCAATGTATTGCCAAAAAAAGAAAAATATAAGAATCAAAGAGTGGAAAGGAGAAAAACGTAACACAAAATGTAATGTTTGAGGTTTGTATTTCAACAACATGATAAACTTTACCTCTTGACAAATATCTACTGATGGTTGGTCTGACATCGTCAGGTTCTGATGAGGCCCATCTGCATGTGGGGCTGGGGTCTGCATAGTCTGGAGCAAGCCACACCCAGTTATTTTATCTAAATGAACTGAAGGCTGGACAGCAGTATTAGATGAGGAATACACTTGGATTTGTATGTGTTTTTCATCTTCTTTAACACTGGGAATCTAACAGTTCGAAAAGAAAATGAGAATTTAGGTAATACACAGAAAAAAATACACAAAGAAAAAAAAAACTCAACCATTAAAAGCCAAGAAATACAAGACTATAATAAACCATGACCCACAATGTGTCTTAGAAATCTGAAGCTGCAAATATTACCTTTCCAGAAATATCAGTAGCAGGTAGAGGGAGATTACATATTGGAGTCAGCTTCGGCTGCAGCAAAGGAATTGTATCACAACTGTGTATTACATTGACTGGAAGGGTATCATCAGGAGTAACCAATGATACAGCCGATGCCTGGATGTGCTGCTGTGGAAGAGTAATCACACAGGGCTGTGCAAGCACAGTAGGGACTTCAGAATTAACAGTTCCCATACAATGTAGAGTTGTGGAGTTCTTAGCAAGGTTTGAAGAGCCAATGGTTGGAGTTGCTTGAGAAACAAAGACTGACACTGGTTGAGGCACTGAAACAGAAGATATTGCTGGTCCAGAAGAGAAGTAGGGAGCAGACACAGGGGTGATACTACACAAGGCAGGTGGGAAGACATCATATCCAGGATGAGAAGCAAGAGCTGGAGCAACAGGAAGCTGCTGACAATACTAAAAAGCAAAACAAAGCACAAGAAATGCAGAGTAGAGTTGGTAACAAAAAAATGAACAATTCAGATGTTGTGCCAACTTGAACATTTATGAATGTTCATGTTAAGTTGCTGAATTCAATGCCAGTTTATCAGTCAATTATACCCGATTTATCCCAAGTTCAAAATGTCAATACCACAGTATACCAAATTCAAATCAATAATGCATACAAATACAATCTGCCCGTGTCACAGAATATAGATACAGAAAACCAAGAATTGAGAACAAACCAGAGATCTGAAAAGGCTCACACCATATTAGTTGCATACAACTAGATGGATGGCTAAGACACTACTAGTATGACTATTAGTCCTCTATATTCGGTAAAAAAAAAAAAGATCAGATACTAAAAGGGGTAAAAAATAAACATTTTGGGAGAGATAGGTCTTCAATTCAAAAGTTCAATGCAGTATGAACCAAGGCTATTATCATAAACTAAAATAAATGTGAAAAATATAAAATTGAACTGTAATAGTAATTTACATATAATACCAAGAGGAAAATCTAACTAATCAGTTGCTTTCACAGTTTTACTCTTAGCAGCAAATTTGAAGAGTCAGTCAGAAAGGTGAAATGCACCAAGGACAAATAGACTGGTACCTGTGTCAAACCGTGTAGAGGTCAAAACCAGAATGTCAAAAAAAAAAATATATATATACACATCTAAGCCCAGAGGTTAACCAAAAATTCAGATTTGATGAAGAATTGCAAAAAAATGTTAACCTAAATCTTCTGAAATCACCATTAACTGCATGCGGAAAGCTTTGCTCATTTATTAATCCAAAAATCTTGGATACCAGACACAGCCTGTCAACATCTTAAATATCTTTCAGCAACAAAAAAAAAAAAAAAACACCACACACTTTCATGTTTTACATGGAATCACTGAACCATGTTGCCAACAACAAAGCTGCCCAACAAGAAAGAAAATGAGCAAAATAAACTTAAGCATAAAATGTAACATTTTGAAAATGATCTAATTTTTTACTGACTACAGGTGTATAAAATTAATTTTAAAAGCATAGCACAAAATGTGGGAGAAAGTATTTTTTCTGCAGTGACTTCTCATTTGGCTGTGACAGACAATTTTTAGTCAATGGCACATACACAGCCACACAATACTCTCCATCACAAACAATCAGATCAGCAGCTGGATGTTTAGCGGACCAGTAGACCCAGCTGCTTGTAATTCTCAGCATCATAAGTATGCCTCCCAGCCACATCACCTCTGGGATAACAGTAATGGGAGGGGGAGACAACACCGGGAGCAATTCCTGAGCAGAGACAGCATGCATCTAACAACTGTCAAATACTAGTGAGTATTGCTGCCATTTTTTCCAACTCCACTAGGTACTGCATCATTATCAAAGACTGTATGATGTTTAAGCATAAGGCTGATGTAGTGTACATACCTGTGGTTCAAAGTTTTAATTATATAGGTTTTGTGATTTAGAGTAATATTGCTCTACTATCATTTTATCAATAAGTCTTAAATATTTTCTAAATAAATTACAAAGCGTTATACACTTTTGTTTTCATGTGCAGAGATTTTTCAGTTCAGGTTTCAATACAGTATTGGGTTAGGAATGTCTGCAAGTACATAAGTTACTCATGACCAGAGAAGGAATGTCTGCAAGTACATAAGTTACTCATGACCAGAGAAGCAACTGTAGTGGTAGACAGTGGAACCTGCTGGAAAGTGGAAAGAAGAAACTCTGGACTTACTTTTCTACATAAAGCCACGTAAGTGCACCTGGAGAGAAAATTCAGGCCATGATTCTAGTGCCCTCTCAATTGCTATCCAGTAAGGCAGCAGAAATCGGATACTAAAATTATAAACATTCCTTCAGTTATTATCCCTGCCACAGAAATATTAAACAATGTTGTTTGTTGTTCCAAATAAGAGAACTTTATTTACAGTCTAAAAAATTACACAAGTATACAAAAATAGAGGAAAAAAAAGTTCATTTTAGTGGCATCTCACCTTTCTAAAAGTGAGCATATTCAGCCCTGTAAGCTTCAAACAATTATTCATTCTATATAGAATGAGCTCAAATGTATAGGTAAGAGCTATACAGTATTTAAATAGCGTTAAGGAAATATTAGAAAAGGTGAATAGAAGTACAGTGCATCCGGAAAGTATTCACAGCACATCACTTTTTCTACAATTTGTTTTGTTACAGCCTTATTCCAAAATGGAATAAATTCATTTTTTTCCTCAGAATTCTACGCACAACACCCCATAATGACATGAAAAAAAGTTTGAGATTTTTGCAAATTTATTAAAAATAAAAAAATGGAGAAAGCACATGTACATAAGTATTCACAGCCTTTGCCATGAAGCTCAAAATTGAGCTCAGGTGCTTCCCATTTCCCCTGATCATCCTTGAGATGTTTCTGCAGCTTAATTAGAGTCCACCTGTGATAAATTCAGTTGATGTGACATGATTTGGAAAGGCACACGCCTGTCTATATAAAGGTCCCACATTTAATAGTTCATGTCAGAGCACAAACCAAGCATGAAGTCAAAGGAATTGTCTGTAGACCTCCGAGACAGGATTGTCTCAAGGCACAAATCTGGGGAAGGTTACAGAAAAATTTCTGCTGCTTTGAAGGTCCCAATGAGCACAGTGGCCTCCATCATCCGTAAGCTGAAGAAGTTCGAAACCACCAGCACTCTTCCTAGAGCTGGCCGGCCATCTAAACTGAGCAATCGGGAGAGAAGGGCCTTAGTCAGGGAGGTGACCAAGAACCCGATGGTCACTCTGTCAGAGCTCCAGAGGTCTTCTGTGGAGAGAGGAGAACCTTTCAGAAGGACAACCATATCTGCAGCAATCCACCAATCAGGCCTGTATGGTAGAGTGGCCAGACAGAAGCCACTCCTTAGTAAAAGGCACATGGCAGCCCGCCTGGAGTTTGCCAAAAGGCACCTGAAGGACTCTCAGACCATGAGAAAGAAAATTCTCTGGTCTGATGAGACAAAGATTGAACTCTTTGGTGTGAATGCCAGGCGTCACATTTGGAGGAAACCAGGCACCGCTCATCACCAGGCCAATACCATCCCTACAGTGAAGCATAGTGGTGGCATCATCATGCAGTGGGGATGTTTTTCAGCGGCAGGAACTGGGAGACTAGTCAGGATAAAGGAAAAGATGACTGCAAAAATGTACAGACACATCCTGAATGAAAACCTGCTCCAGAGTGCTCTTAACCTCAGACTGGGGTGACGGTTCATCTTTCAGCAGGACAACGACCATAAGCACACAGCCAAGATATCAAAGGAATGGCTTCAGGACAAGTCTGTGAATGTCCTTGAGTGGCCCAGCCAGAGCCCAGACTTAAATCCTATTGAACATCTAAGCAGAAAGGCTACCAATTCCATGTAATGTTAATTATAACTTGGAGAGAGAGCCAAGGATGGTGTGCCATAAAGCAGCATAGAATAGTATGTGATGTTTCATGTCCAAATCATAACGTGAAAAGGAATATTCTGGTTAATGAAATTACCTATAAGCAAAGCATTTTCTTATTTTTCCCAAACAGATAGTCAAATAGAATTATAGGATGCACTTGTGTAGGCAATGCATAATTTTTAAATGGAGTGCCAAATAGCAACTACCCCTTTCAGAATGGGGTTGCACCAGCAACTCATTCAATGTTCATGTGCTACAGTGCCTTATGTCATAGTATGTATGTATTCATGTATTTATTATTTCATAATAAATACATGAAATCAGTATAATTTCCATGTATACACGCACTTATAAATTTGAATTTTAAGTGGGTTGTCTTATAATCTTTTATTGTTCTGTTGTCCACAGTTCAAGCAGCATACTTGTATTGGAGTTTTTGCTCTCCTCAACCTCTTATGATGCTTCTTCGTCCCTTAACCTCACTCCAATTTAACTCTCAACCTTTACATCAACAACCACTGCAACAGAAACAGATGATCTGACATTATATTTTGATTTGTGTAGCTTCCAGTATTTTTGGCACACTTTCTTCTTAACTTTCTTTTTAACTGTCAATCAAAAACTTACACAACATTAACTGGGATACCTTTATAAAGTTTAAATAAAGCGTGTGTGATGAACTTTATTTAAAAACATTGTAAAAAATTAAAAACAAATATTTTATGTAGATTTTGGGGTCCTTGGGTAAAAATCAGAAGTACCAAGGCTGGTGCGTTCTCCTGTTCCCTATTGGGATGGCTTTTTATTTTTCCTGTTCTTTTCCTCACTATATGTTCATTCTTGTTCTCTTTGTGCTGGGGCACATGGGAAGAGTGTTATAAAGTAGATTGTCACATGCAGTTGACTTGGTGGACATTAAAATTTCGTAATCAAGACATATTTACGCAATATAGATTACAACAGTTATTACTTTACACATGCAGCACTCACCTCCCTAAGAGAAAATGCCATGAAATAAATGAGCTGTGTAAGTAAGGACTCACAAATGCAGGCCAATTGTTGGAGGAGGGATTTTACAAACAATGAAATGGAGGTATGCTCTTCCATACCATTAAAATGCTTTTAAAGCACCACTGCTCCTGCCACATTAAGTCACTATAAAAAATTGAAGTGTACACTTAAATTATTTAATAAAAGACAAATTAAGTACTAAAACCACCTGACACCATTCCACAGTGGAAAAAAATAGAGCAAAATTCCTTTGGTTTTAAATGCAACATTTTAAAAACCTCATTTTCTTTTACAAAAAGTACATATTGCTCTATGTACCACCAGCGTTTCACTACACCAGTATGCAGAATTAGCAGCCCACCTACAATTAACACCATAGAGCTTACAATATTTAAAGAAGCAAGAGCTTGCTGGCATTCATAACTGTTATAAATGATACGCATTTCTTATTGTACTTGCTATATATTTTAATATTTTATCCTGAATCCAAGAAATGACTGTTGACAAGTTTTCTTAGTGTGCCCATGCTACACAGGTCAGTATCCCGCTTTTGCACTTGACTAAAATCTCTCTGTTGTATCCTTGACTATATTATAAAAAGGTAAATCTGTCAGTGCAAGAGGATTTAATAATTTCTGAACACACACATCAAAGCAGGAAAAATGATCATTTTACCTGGGTATGTCAGAAGTTGCGTTATTACACCATATTTAATTCAGTTATCTAAAGTTGATTTAGAGACTCAAACAACAATTTGGCAAGGGGGTTATGTTGAAATGTTGGTTTTCTCCATAAAGTGCATTGTGTTAAAGGATAAGAATAGGAAGGGGAGGTACTGCCCAAACCAAACACCCGACCCACAACAGTTTTCTAACTCCACTTGGCTAAACATTGCATTTTTTTTCTATTCAAATAGTGTCAGACTACAAAGCAACCTGACAACAAGGTAGTTCAGCAACCATTTCCAAATATCCACCATCTCAAATCCAGTTTAAACACATTAACATCAAGCAACAGCAACTCCTGGCAAAAGGCAAACCCAGGAAAAGCGTGAAACAAACCCCCATCACCATAAATCCATCACCCCTGGTCAGAATACAAGAGAATACAGCAAAGAACATCCCATGCCAAATTATGTAAATATTAAAAAGTGTCAAAAGAAAGAAAATTACACTGCAGAGCATTTAGCGAACAGTGTTGTCATAAATGAGAGCTATCATAAAAAAAAAAAAAAAATCAGTTTCTTGCATAAAAACCTAATATTCTAGTACCTAGGAATGATTTGTTTAAATTAAAGATTAGTATAGCAGACAAACTAATTAAATCTGACATCCAAGTGAAACCAAGACATTTCCCAAAAGATCAAAAAGATAAAATGCATTTAAAATCAAAACATTTCTTCAAACTTCAATTCACTTAAGGCCATGGTATTTAAAACTAAGATTGGAAAAATGCATTACAGTAATAAAATGTTAATAAGAACACAGTTTAAGCATTGATAAAGGAAAAATAAAATTAAGATTACTAGGGTAGAAACTAAAAGGAACAATGAATAGAAACTCAATGTGCATTTTTAAACATCAAAAACGTAAACATAGTTGGCAGTTTAGACTCAGCAGCGAACAATCCCAATTACATCTGAATAGAGTAACTCCTTTTATGAAATACACTGTGCTAACCTGTGAAGTAGGTGTCAAAACTTGCACTTGGCCAGGAATGACCTCCAATGACTGGGACAAAATGGAAGTGGCACTGGGAGCAACAGGAATGCCAGGCTGAAGAAAAACAGAAAAACCAACAAGCAGTTATTTGAGGACTCAAGTTATGAAAGCTAGAATTCTTCATTGTTCTATATAGTAATTTTTGCCAAAGATACACAACCTTTACTTTGAGCTATTTTTCCTTTTTTTGACTCAGAGTTTTATGCAACTTTATTTTATGCTTTCTGTGATTAGAATTTAAATGTAACAGTGCTTTTGTAAATTAAAAAATATGGAAATTTCAGATTTTCAAAAATTCTTTCCTTAGCAATCCATAATACTTATTCTCCTCCAATGCAATATTAGGGGAAGTGGGGGGGGGGAGAAAGACTGAAAACGTCTGAAGTAGAAATAATCTGTGACTTTTAATCACAATTTGTGTGTCAATAGTCTGACGTGGTTAAGCATTTGCTTGGATTAATAGGTCTACTATTTTACAAACACATGCAATGTGACTACTGTTAGCAGTAATCGAGATCCAAGATCATACTCTGCATTGTAGTACTCTAAGATTAGTGGGGGTCCAGACGAGATGGTACATTTGGAGGGTCCTTGACTTAAAGGTTGGGAATCTCTGATCTAAAATATTTCATTAACAATGGCTAAAAAAATCCAAAATTTATGATGGTTACTTTTGATTTAAACTGCTCCACATAGTTCGAAAGCCAAAATTGTTGATACAGTACAGTCTCGCTTATCCTACCTTCACTTATCCAACATTCTGTATTATGCGACGTCCCACCGCAAAAAAAAAAAAACTGCAAGTTGCGAGCATGAGCGTAGTTTATTTTTTGCTGCTCCCGACTCTACCGCAGCTAATTACAGTGGAACCTCAGTCTGCAAGCATAATTCGTTCTGGAAATGTGCTCGCTGTCCAAAGGACTCGTACAGTATATCAAAGCGAATTTCCCTATAAGAAATAATGGAAATTCAGATGATTTGTTCCACAGCCCAAAACTATTTATATAAAAATGATTAATCTATACTAATAAAAGGCAAAGCCCTCACTGATTCACTCACTCACTTACTGACTCATCACTAAATTTTCCAACTTCCTGTGTAGGTAGAAGGCTGACATTTGGCAGGCTCATTCCTTACAGCTTACTTACAAAAGTTGGGCAGGTTTCACTTCGAAATTCTACACGTAATGGTCATAACTGGAACCTATTTTTTCGTCCATATACTATAATAGACTTCTGCTCGATGCCCGTGGGAGGCGGAGTTACGCCTCCCACGTAATTTAGTGCCTGCCCATATAAGGCCGTCCGTCAGCGGCAATCCAATACAAACACTGCCGCTAAATATTCACGGGTGAAGGACTGTGCTTATGCAGAGGAAGATGAGATGGTCAGGGTGGTGTTTGGCACAAACTCAGCGAAACTGCAAGAGAAACTTTTAAGTACCGGGTCTTAGCTAACATTAAATACAGCCATGGTCATCGCATGAGATGGCGCCAGCACAGCTGGAAACCTTCGATGCATGTACACCGAGCGGCTCACGTGAACTGACGCAGTGCACAGATAAAAAGCAACAGTTCCAAAGAGTGCTGAACAAAAACCGAATTACACAATTGAGAAGGCAGCAAAAACATATGAAGCGTCTGATACATACAAGCATATTCATAAGTGCAGCTACTGCGGAAACAAAGCACACGGTGGAAAAAGTCAATGTCCCGCTAAAGGAAGACAGTGTAAAATAAAAACCTGTGCATGCAGTGTGTCACGTCTCAGATAAAGAGTTAGACTAGCTGTTTATTGATGCAGTAAGAAACGAATTGAGGAAAGAAACCTGTTATCTTTACAACGATTGACAAACACAGAATGTAACTTGAACACAACACATCCTACAAATACGAACCTGATTGAAAGAAATGATAATCAAATCCTTGATGACAGCAACACTCATAGCACTCACAAAACAATCAGTATATTGACAATCATGTTACGTTATTTTTAAAATGTTCCCTTTTCTTTTTCATAACTTCTTTAACACACTACTTCTCCGCTGCGAAACGCGGGTATATATTATATATATATATATATATATATATAAATATGTCGTCAACGGGTGATACAAGGAACATTATAAATGTGCAGGGCACTGTATTACTTTCCCCTGGCCCTGCCTGACTGCTGTGTCTGTGTATAGGAGAATGGCAGATCCCGCTACAATAAATAACCGTGCTGTTGCTGTTTCAAGCTTAATAAAGCTGGTGGTGTTAAAGTACTGAGACTCGGCTTCGTGTTTTCGGGTGCAAGACGGGGACTCGCACGTCACAGCAAAAACACGCACACAGTCACAATGCTGTAGTAAACAGTATGCGCTCGCATGGATGTTGACTATATGAGTGACGGAGTTAAGGCTCTAGAAACTGCAATTAATTACATTGAGCAACAAGAAGCAGCTACAGGAATCGACATAATGCTGCAAAGATGGCAAGACCTGACAGCGAAGAAACGACACTCGTCAGGAAAGCAGACTACTGCTTGCAGACAAAAATGTCTTTAAATCATCACAGGACTGAACTTTTTAAGTACAATACATACTGTATTTAACTTCAGACAATTGTGTAACTAAGTTCATTTTTTCAGTTAATTTATTCTGTTTTGTTGTAAAACATGACTTTTAGGTTCGTAATGTGTAAAATTATAACAGTTTGAAGTTTAATAGGCTTTTTCTTAACACCTGCCATTATCCAACATTTTCGCTTATCCGACGTTGTGCCGGCCCGTTTATGTCGGATAAGCGAGACTCTACTGTACTTATAAACTTCGTGTGGGCAAAATTAAATGTCACAGAAGCATAATATCCTTGGCTCATCACTTAAGAGCAAAACATGCATGATGTTGCTGTTAAAAACTAACATTACATCAAAATCTGTGGATTATAATGCAGGAATGTACAGCTCAACTTTGCTGCACTCAGTTTCCGTAGCTGACCAATTTGCTTCCAGTCCTCAAACTTGTACATTTACGCTTCTGTGCACTTGGACAGCAAATTTGCAGACACCTATCTGCCATAAAATATCTGCTTAACCGAGACCTTGATAAAACAAGATAACATACTTGTTTCTTTTTGCAATGTTTACTTTTGTCATGACCACATGTTTGTCAAGTTAAACAACCACATCTATCACAACCTCACCTTTTTTAGTATGGGTGTCACTTGCCCAGTTTCCTCTACGCAGCTGTTTCTGCTTCAGTTAAACACTTTAGTTCAACCTACACCTTGCATCATTGATCATTAATACTGGTTGTTAGATTTGCCAGGGAGTCTAAAACTGTATGTATTGCCATTTTTAATGTCTGAGACAAAATGTCCTGTTTAAAGCCCTGAATATCATCAGAAAAGGGTTTTTTCCACCCTCTGAGAATTGTGGACGATTGTTGGAGCAATGTCACTTGCTTAATCAACCCACAGCAAACCAATATAACCAGCTTTGCAAACCATCAGCAACCAATTCTCATTAAATACAAAAGTGACTCTTACTCAATGGCAGCAACCCACGGCCCACAGTTTAAGAAACCCTGGAAATCAACAGCTGAGTAGTGCAATAGGTCTTGAAAGACATCACTTTTTTTGTAAACTGGAAAGGGGTCCATAACTACATTAATGAATGGACTTTAAGAACCTCTTTTTATGTTGCTTCACTTTTTACCAAAGGCAAATGACCACGTTGAACACTAAAACCCACATTTTTTTTTTTTTAATTGACACACTAATCGAGAAGACAAATGGTCTAAAGACAAATTTTTGAGAACCACCTAAATAAAGTGCCTAAAACCTTTGTACTATATGCGTCTGCTGTAGGTGGCATTCCGGTCAGGAGTGAGGGTGGTTTCTTGCCCGAATGGGAAGTCGTAATGGAAGGATGAGGATGAACAGGCATCCAACCTGGGTTGGTTGACTGCTGGTGGCTATAATGAATAAACAGAGGGAGATTGTCCATCCAGAACAATTTCTTCCCCAGTACGCTAGATGTTCGTATCCCTAGGGCTGTGGAGTCGGTAGATAAATTCTTCGACTCCAACTCCTCTGTATTTAATATGCCAATGTATTTTCCATGTTGATTGAAGGAAGGCAACATACACGTCATTTAACTACAGTACTGCTGCTTAGGAAGCTGACTCTCTACCATATTGGCCAGTTAAACAAAAAAACAAAAAAAAATGAGAACAATAAGGTTGTTTTTATCATCAAGTGGCTATAAAGTAGTAGCGTGCATAAAAATCAGGAAAAGGAAATTTACCAGTTCAAAAAAATATAAACCACATTCTTCAGTAGTTTTAAAACAAAAACAAAACGTAACTACATGAACAAAAAAACGTTTATATATTAAACTTGGAATACAGTTGTAGAGTAGAATAGCTGTTAAATGCAATCCAAAATTACCTCAATGCAATGTTCTAACAAACAGAACTGCTTCTGCCAGATCCTTTTTCATAAAAGCTCTTAAATCTGACGGACGTGATTATTTTTAGAGCTGAAAATACTCTTTCAACACTGACTTGGGTGGATGGCATTGCTGTAACAGTTCTAACCACATCACTAATATTACCTGGATCAACAAGAATGGCTTCTTCTACAATCAGTTTCGATGAGTGATCATACTTTTCAACTACTTATAATTCTTTAAAAAACTCCTGCTGGAATCTCTATTTGTACATTTACTGGTCGTTTATCTTTCGCGCATAGTTGAGATCGGTTTGCTTTTGAAAGTTCCATTTTGTCCAAGTAGGAATCAAAGACCAATTCTTCATTTGAAGAGGATGATCCGGAGTTACCAGTGCTTATAGCTTCATCCAGTGGTGGTGTTTCTGGTAGTAGTAATCCCTTCATGTGAACTGATGCATCATAGAGTGCCTTTTTTCCATTAGCAATCTGGTCAATGCTCAACAAAATTCGGCTCATTTGATCAACATAAATAACAGCTAACAAGATTTGATTATCAAGTAAGAGGCTCTCTCTCTCTTTTCTTCATTGAAGATACAATGCCATCAGCTATTAACCCTCCACTTTTGTTCAGGCAATATATCAAACTCTTCCATTCCATGAAAAATTTACCAGGTGTTAAATCTTCATATTGCAACCTCTTGGTGACAGTAAAGGGGTAAGAAAGTAGACTTTCCAGGACTTTTACATGTGCCCACTGGCTTACAGTTAATAAAACATGTTCATTGTCCAGTTCTTCAAGAAAGTCTTAGTTCAAGCAAACACTTTACCATCAAAGAAGTGCTTTTCCAGCATGTTGTTTGATCCAAAATGGCTCCTTTTCCTGCATGACTCCGTTTTAGGGGCCCTGGATGCAACAGTTACTTGCTTCAGTTTGCCAGTTAGAATAGCTGCATGACAATCTTTCAATCCATCTCTTATTGCAAGTTGCAGAGTATGTACAACACAGTGCATATGTTGAATAGTAGTAACCTTAAATGCTTCTTCAGCAATGTTATCCAAAATTTCGCTATTCTCTTCGGTTTCACTTTCTCCAATACTTGCAGAACTGTCTTCCTCCAATATCTGTTTATCACTTTCTTCATCTACTTTATTCATTTTCTCAATTGTGTTTAACATATTAAAAGCATTATCTGTCACAATGCATAGAATCTGTTACTTTTTAATTTCAAAATCTTCTAGAACAGGTGGTGTGCAAAGTTATGCTAAAGTTCAGCCCTGGGTGGGAGCATATCTGGAGAGTGCAGACAGAACCCCTGAACACACATCAGGCCATAGCACACACCTACATCATTATACTTGTTTACACTCAAATGAACTTGTTAAACACATTATATCTATACTAATAAAAGGCAAAGCCCTCACTCACTCACTCACTCATCACTAATTCTCCAACTTCCCGTGTAGGTAGAAGGCTGAAATTTGGCAGGCTCATTCCTTACAGCTTACTTACAAAAGTTGGGCAGGTTTCATTTCGAAATTCTACGCCTAATGGTCATAACTGGAAGGTATTTTTCTACATTAACTGTAATGGAGTTGAGCTGGAAAGACGTGGGGGCGGAGTTTCGTGTGACATCATCACGCCTCCCACGTAATCACGTGAACTGACTGTTAACGCAGTGCGTAGAAAACCAGGAAGACCTCCAAAAAGCGCTTAAGAAAACATGCATTATATAATTGAGAAGGCAGCGAAACAATAAGAAGCGAGCGAGTGACATATACTACCATATTCATGAGTGCTGCTACCTCGGAAAGAAAGCAAGGTGTAAACCTAAACTTTAAATTAAGTTCATAGACAGGCTACCGCTGGCGTTTCACATGCCCACAGGTAATGCGGGATACAAGTTTCACAGTTTGTAACTAAGTTAAAATTGTAGGTGAAGGGGTGTGCTTATGCAAAATCCGAGAGACTGTGTTTGTGGGGATTGACAGTTAAGGCAGGTGGGGGAGTCACGCCATCATCTCCCTCCCATTTACCTCATTTAGCTCTGAGCTGAGCTCTGCGGCTAACGCGCCTCCTCAAGCAACCGTCACATTAAAACCAAATACTCACAGAAAAATCCACAAGTTAATACACACGCTGTCTCTAGAGTTTCTAAACACTTAATCCTCCAGGCACTACTTACAAAAGGTTACATTGACAATCGTGTTACGTTATTTTTAAAATCTTTCCTTTTCTTAGCACAAGCACAGCTGAGAAGCTTCGATGCATGTGCTCCATAACGCGTTAAAAAATAATGCATTTAATCACACTTTGCATTACAAGCAAAGGGGAGCTTTTGTCAATGCATGATTTCCTGGTACACTGATTACATCGATCAGTGCATCCCGATTCATTTTACCCTCGCACCACCTTAGTTTGAGAAGAAGTATGAAAAAATATGAGGTTAACACAGAAAAACAGATCACCAATTCAAGCTTTATGAATAATCGATTCGCCATCAATAATTGTTTTGGTAAAGCCATCCTCCTTCCATTTTATAATTTTTCCGCCACTAGCCATGATTAAATGAACGGTAAAAAGTAAGAGCAAAGCGAGGGTGACTTATTTAGGCAGGAATATATATGACACTCATGACAATGTCAATCATGTTACGTTATTATTAAAATATTTCCTTTTCTTTTTCATTACTTCTTTAACACAGTACTTCTCCGCTGCGAGGCGCGGGTATTTTGCTATATATATAATATATGAATTACCTCCAAAGAGCGCTGAGACTTTTGATATCATGAACGTGTGTACAAAAGGGGTCTCCTGCCCAGCAAAAGTCGAGCAGCCAGCGCGCGTGCATAGCTGTGCCGGCCTTTGAGACGCTGACTGCGCTTCTGCCTTAAGTCAAAGTGAGCACTTTTAATTTTTTTCTTCCTCCCCCTGCGCTATAGCCCAAACAAGTGCAAACACGGGACCCCTTTTCTACACCACGGCAAAATAATATTAAGGCGTTTCACACTTTCTTTTGCACGATACGATTATGAGGTTGTCAGCTCTGATTATGAAGACACGCACACGAGTGGAGGACTGACAGTGCCATCACAGCCGATTAATGGCGGGGACGTCTCACCAGTCTACACAAGACCCCCGCGACTGTCCCCAAATGGCGATCATAACGTCAGCGAACACATCTCTATACTATATAAAAGAAAAAGGCAACTTTCCTTTCTTTACACCTTTTTTCCTTTTATCCCAAACCAAAGCCTCTCTCTCTTAACAGTGCATAGGACACAAAAATAATTTTCTTTAATTGCCGGTAAGGCACAAATTTGAACGTTCACATAGAAAATGTAATTTCTATACCACAGCCGTCGTGTAGCGCCTTTCAAAAGGGATCTACTACCGAGAGATGATCCATATACATTTTAGCTGATGTTAGTTCTACTTACCTGTTGTGTTACACAGTCTTTAAAATGTAGTTTACCCGCAAACACTCCAGTAGTGCTCAATGTACCTGTACTTCTTAAAACATTAATGTTTTACTGTTTAATAACTTAGACTATATTTTATTATTTTTCCCTTGTACTCAGTGACCAAAGCTATACACACACATATAGACACATACACACAAGTATATGTATGTATGTATGTGTATATATTATATATATATATATGTGTATATATATATATATATGTGTATATGTAGATGTAGAGATATGTATGTATGTATGTATGTATGTATGTGACAGCAGCAATCCAAGCTGTGAGAAAACAGTAAAAAGGAGGCGTGTCAGACGTCGTGGTACATTTTCTGATGCAGCTACCGAAAACAACTTCGTGACGCTGCCGCCAAATACACAAAAGAATTACTTTGACAATCATGTTACATTATTTTTAAAATGTTTCCTTTTCAAGTTTCATAACTTCATTAACACATGACATCGCTGCAAAGCGCGGGTATTTTGCTATATTAGATAGATAGAGATATATATATATATATATATATATATATATATATATATATATATATATATATATATATATATATATATATATATATATATATATATATATATATATATATATATATATATATATATATATATATATATATATATATATATATAGATAGATAGATATGAGAACAACACTCATATCAATGACAAAACAATTACATTAACAATCATGTTACGTTATTTTTAAAATTTTTCCTTTTCTTTTTCGTACTTTCTTTAACACACTACTTCTCTGCTGCGAAGCGCGGGTATTCTGCTAGTCTGAAATAAAATGAAAACACTTTTTGTAATGTACCATAATCCAGATAACATGCGATTCCGACTCCACATGGATGTTGTAGATCCAATGGGCTGCCATGCTTGGTGTCTTGTGGGCCACAGGAGTCCTTATTTTAAGCAGATTCTGCCTGACCTGGAAGAGCTTCCTGGATACAGTAGGGTGGTACCAAAAATACTCTCCGGTCAGACAAAAGAACCCACTCAACCTCTGCTGGGTGGGTCAGAGTCAGGAGGCAGAGGGTGACACTCCCCGGGAAGAGCAGAATGAGGCCCGGGGGAAAAGGCAATATTTTATATGTGGTTGTGGCATTTGATCTTGCTCACTTGTAAAGGTTCTCTGTTTAATTAACAAATCCTTTATTTGAACCCCAAACTATTTTAGTGTTTGGAGTTTGGAGCTCAGTAGCACCATCTACTAGTTAAATTGCATATACATCTTACTGTAAGTTTTGATTCTGATCCATAGAGTTTCACAGTCAAGGTATTATGGGGTAGGTCACCATGTCTTTCCACATCCCATAACACTTAGCCAAACAACCACCGCAATTGGTATGTCATGTGTTGCTACCCTCCCAGCACTCTGAGCCGGTTATGGGGAGAGAGGGGAGAAGTACCAATATGCTTTGAATATGGTGCTTGACAATGGGACCCACAGGCTCAGCATCAGTCAAGTGACTGGGGAAGAGCAAAGGCGGACTCAAAGTAATCAGGACAAGTATGACGCGACAGGGGGAAACCTGAATGGAGGCCTGAAAGCTGATGTAGTCCATGATGAAAAATGCCACCTGAGCTGCAAAAAACAATATATTATTGGAACATGAAATGCAAGAGGGATGAACATTGGAAAGTTGGACATTATCAAGCGTGAAATGGAAAGCACAAGTGTCGACCTAGTGGGAGTCCATGAACTGCACTGGATTGGATCTGGGGACTTCAGCTGAGACAACTACACTATTTATTACTCAGGCAACAAGACAGAAAGGGAGTTACCATTGTGGCCAACAAAAGGATTGCATGGTGAATACAGACTCCCAAGTACATCAGATAGGGTCATGTCCATCAGCATCACAGGAAAACCTCAATGTGACCATCATTCAAATCTATGAACCAGCAGTAGACATGTCAGAGCAGGACAAGGATTTCTATGCCCAGGTCCAAATTGCATTCAAAAGAACCACAGGAAAGGACATAATCTACATTATGGGTGACTTCAATGCCAATGTTGGAGAAGGAGAGGATGCAGGAGGGGTTGACAGGTATGGCTTAATGGAGAGGAATGAAGCTTGGGACCGCTTTGTGCAGTTCTGCCAAGAGAACAAGCTTAGAATCACCAAAACCTTCTTCACCCATACCTGGACATCCCCAAATGGGCAGTACTACAACAGGATTGACTACATCATCTGTGTCATCAATAGAAGAAATCAATTTTCTCTATGAAAACACCACCAAGTGCAGAACGTGGATCAACTCCTTGTAGCCAAAGTCAGGGGCAGATTATGCAAGATCAAACATCCGGACATGCAAAGGAATTCTGATGTCAGTGAGATTCCTGTGCAGTATGCAATCAAAGTGAGTAACAGGTTCAACCTGCTCAGGCAGAAAAGAGTTGGCCCAGACAAACTGTGGGCAGAGATCAAAGGAACCATCATGAAACTGCTCAAGATCATGTGCCATATAAGAAGCCAGTACATGGTGGGAACTAGTTAACTGCAATCACCCTCCAAATGGCTTATAAGAGGAAAGAGTGTGACATCTAGATTGTAAATTGTGCTTTAAAAGTTAGATACTTTGAATAAGTTGAGTGTAATTGTGGAAAACCATTTAGATCAGTTAACATCAAATGTAAACGTGGAAAACAATTTAGATCAGCTAACATCACATTATAATGTGACCTTGAGAGATGCTCTGGACCCAGTGACTCCCCTTAAAACAAAAGTGACCAAAGCACATAGAAACTCTCCTTGGTTTAATGAAAACACTCAAGCTCTTAAATTAGTGTGTCCAAAACTGGAGCACAGATAGAGAACAACAAAGCTACATGGACAGAGTGTTAAAAAAATATTTTAATACTATTCTACAATAAAAGATAGCAATAATAAAAATCCTTGGGTACTGTTTAGAACAGTGGCTAAATTAACAAATGGGAATTCAGATATACAGAGCAAAATACCAACAGATATTAGCAGTACAGAGCTGTTAATTGTTGGAGGGATTAACACTGATCACAACAATACTTTGTCATCATTTAACTCATTTGGAATAACCATTAATTTTACTAAATCAGCCCGCAATCTAGAAGTTACTGTATCTTCGACTCTAGCATGTCATTTAAAGTACATATTACAAACAGGATTCTGAGAAATTAATTCATGCATTTATTTCTAGTAGGACTGACTACTGCAATGCGGTGTGTACTAGATGTTCAAATTGTTCTTTATACAGCCTCCAGTTAATCCAAAATGTTGCTGCAAGATATTATCACAAGAACAAGAAAATATGAACAAATAACTCCAGTTCTTAAATCCTCACACTGGCTCCCGATTAAGTTTAGGGCAGACTTCAAATTCCTCCTTTTAACATATAAAGCATTAAATGGCCAAGGTCCAGCTTACTTGTTTGAACTTATCATGACTTACAAACCAGAGCGCACATTAAGATGCCAGTCTGCTTACGATTCCAAGGATTAATAAAATAACAGTGGGAGGTCGAGCTTTTAGTTACAGGGCCCCTAAACTGTGGAATGGTCTGCCTGCTACTATAAGAGATGCCCCTTTGGCCTCAGCTTTTAAATCCCAGGTGAAGACTCACTACTTCAGTTTAGCATATCCTGACTAGAGCTGCTGATTAGCTGTACAGACTGCATCTCTGTTGTTAGTCTTTAGCATTAAAACATAAGTAACATGATAGTTATAATTGGATACTAACCCTCACCTACTCTGTTTTTCTTCTCGGTACTCAAATGTGGCACTTGGTGCCACTGCCCACCTGCCAGGTTGTTTTGCCTGCCTAAGGTAAAGTCAACCCTGATGGAGGATCGCAGGAATCGTGGGGTAGAAGGGTCCTTTCATCAGATTGGCTGGCCCAGCACTGTTTCAGCTGTGGAATGGCCAAATGGGGGAGGCAGCTTGATGGCTGAGGTCTCCAGGACTCTAAACAAGTCCAAATCATATTATGTGATATCATCTACTGTTAAATTCTGGTCCGTACTTGTAAACTTTTTATACTGTATCGAGGATTTGTTCTGTTCTGTGTATTGAATTGTATTGACCCTCTTCTTTTTGACACCCACTGCACACCCAACCTACCTGGAAAGGGGTCTCTTTTTGAACTGCCTTTCCCAAGGTTTCTTCCATTTTTTCCCTACAAGATTTATTTGTTTTGGGAGTTTTTCCTTGTCTTCTTAGAGAGTCAAGACTGGGGGGCTGTCAAGAGGCAGGGCCTGTTCAAGCCCATTGCGACACTTCTTGTGTGATTTTGGGCTATACAAAAGTAAATTGTATTGTATTGAGAGAGGTAAAGGCTAAGGGAAGGCTGAAAGAGGTGGTGACTCTGTGCCGATTTCCAAAGAGAAGCCAGGAAAGAAGAGAACAATTTCCTGAAAGCTCGATGCATGCACCTCGAAGAAGTCTATAAGAAGGGCCACACCAGGGAATTTGCCAAGTAACAAGTAAAGATGCCTCACTCAGCATGCCAATCAACCATCAAAGACCGTGATGGGAATGAAATTAGCGAGCAGCAGGACATCAAGCAGAGACAGAAAGAATACACAGAGGAATTATCAGAATCAGCAATGACTACCCTGAAGAGCTTGGGGATCAAGAGGAAGCAGAATCAGACCTATTGGAAAGTGAAGTGGATTGGGTGCTAAGGCAGCTGCCAAACAACAAAGCACCTGGCTCAAACCAGTCCCAAGAGCCACAATGACAGCACTATGCCAGAAGATCTGGAGGACCTGCACAAGGCCAAAGGACTGGGGGAAAAAAAATCAGTTTTTCTCCCACTACTGAAGAAAGGAGACACCAACTATAGAACAAATTGCCCTGATCCTCCACACCATCAAGGTGCTTTTAAAGACCATTAAGAGGCACTTGGGCAACATCCTTGACTGAGAACTTCTTGACATTCAAGCTGGATTCCATAAGGGCAGAGGGTCCTGTAATAACATAGCAAACTTGAGGTGGATCACAGAAAAAGCTCTACCTGTGCTTCACTGACTGTGTTGAGCGTGATAAACTTTGGGATGCACTGAGTGAGGCAGAAGCACCAGCATGCCTGATCAGGTTAATTAAAATCGCTATTCTACAATCAAGAAGCCATAGTGTAAGCCAGGTATGGAGACACAGAATGGTTCAAGATCAAAAAGGATACAAGGAAAGGATGCATCCTCTCTCCTTTTCTTTTCAACTTCTGTGCAGAAGTAATCATGAGGAAGCTGGAGTTAGACAATTTGAGTGCTGGGGTGAAAATAGATGGAACCATCAGCAATTTGAGATACATAGATGATACTACCCTGCTGGCAAAGAATGAGAAGGACCTCAAGAAGTTGATCCTGAGTCAGAAAGAAGAAAATGAGAAGATGGGACCTTACCTGAACATCAAGACCATCAAGATTATGACTACCGCCAACAAGAAAGTCCATATAAAAATCAACAATGAAGAAAAAGAAGTGGTTGACAGCTTTGTTTTTCTTGGGTCCCTCATTGATCATAGTGGCGGTTCGACAGCACAGATCAAGTGCTGATTAGCACTGGGGCGCATAGCCATGGTGAGCATGGACAAAATATGGAAGTGCAAGGACATTTCAGTCACCAACAACCAAAGACTGATCACTGCCATTGTGTTCCCAATCACAGCATATGATTTCGAGACATGGATACTTATAAAAGCAGACAGAAGAAAAATCGACACCTTCAAGCTATGGTGCTGGAAAAGACTTCTATGAATCCCATGGACAGCTAAGATCACCATCAAAGATCTTCTTGATCATATACACACAAAGTTGTCCATGGAAGGCAATATCACCAGACAAAAACTGACCTATATTGGACATGTGATGAGGGCAAATTCACTAGAAAAAGAGGTGCTACTCAGAATGGTCAGTATAAAAAGGAAGCAAGGGAGACCAAAGACCTGTTGGCTGGCTACCATCAAGAATGACACAGGAATGAACATCAAGCAATTGAAAGAAGCCATGGAAATCAGGGAAGCATGGCGAGGACTGGTCTACAAAGTATACCCGATGGTCGAGCACGACTGAATGGAGAGAGAGAGAGAGAGAGAGAGAGAGAGAGAGAGAGAGAGAGAGAATGAATAAGTCTGGGGGGAGGACTGAGGGGTTGGGAGCCTGAGCTGAGGGGGCTCAGGTTTTTATATTTCTATGGCTATCAACCACCACATCACAGTACAGAATTTTTTCTTGTTTTATTTTGTTTCACTGTCAAATCACATTTCTCACATTAATAACTGCAAACCTTAATATTTCATGGAACATCTGGGCCTTGAATTCACGTTACAGGCACTCTTGACTGCTATATCTCCTCTATCATTACCACATGGATGTGGCTTTAATTGAGGAGTCACATTGGTGTATTTCTCTGCTAGCAATAAAATGTGTTGCATTCCAGTTCTCTGTAAAATTAGGCAACAAAGTAAGGACTTACAATCGAAAAGGGACTACTTGAGTAGACTGGCTTTCAGGCAGAGCTAGGTGGTCATAAATATTTGTCTCGGCTTACAGCTATATCATGTATTGCTCTATCAATCCCAACAATCAGAATTCAAAATTCAGAATCCTGCAAACACTTTACCCTGCTCCCCAAGTCTCATCCCTGACTCATTTTAACTTTGTCATCTCAAATCTCTTTAGTATGTGGAGCCATTCACAACAGCAGCAAAATACCCCTAAGGAAAATGTTACTTATCTAGCTATTCTTTCAGAACTATCTATGCCTCTGTTTCAAACCACCCCCTCAAAGGAATACCCTCCCTCTGATCCTCTATCACTTTTCTGGCATTTATAACCTTTCTCTGCTCTGGTAACCTGTTTATCCCAAAATATTCACCCATTGGCTCAAAAAGGGTTAGGGTGAAATTGCATCCTCCACTCTTATGGTTGGTTAATGGTTATATCCAATGTCATTTTGTTTTTGATTTAATAAATAAAATGATCACAAATAAAAACATTAAAATAACTGGAAAGTAACTAAGCAACCATTTTAAAATAGTTAACTGAACATCTACCTAATTATCCAAGAACTGAGCACTTCACCCAAAAAGCACATGGTAGGTAGTTGGGGGAGGGCTGATTATCAGTGCAAAAACTCATTAGTATATCCAAACGTTTGCAAGAACAGAAAAATGCTCCAAAAATGGGGAATCTATGGTGTCTGGGGCCAATATTGAACTATATATGACGATGACTTCAGTCACTTATGATACTGACTTCTGAATGTATGTTCATGAAAATGTGACAATACTAATTGCTAATTGAATTCACCAGGAGCACCAAAGATGGATTGAGCTATGGAACACACAAGGCAAACAGGGAGCATGTTTGCCAATCCATACTTCACTTTCACAAGAAAATTTTAATGACATGTATTCCTCAATGGTCTAATCAGTTACACACCTGAAATTTAACTTAGAGATCCATCTTGTCGAAAACCAGGCAATAAAAACAGCCACAACATGATTTAACTCTCTGCTGTGCCCTTTAAATATCGCAGTCCATTTTGCACAGTGCAAGGGATAACAAAGTGTGCCAGTGGATTTGACTAGGACATCCAAGTTTGATTTTTGAACAAGGACATATCTCTTGTCCGAAAATGGTGGCAATTAAAGTGGCCCGATTTTAACTTAACTCCTTAGATGCATGTTAATTACCACAGTTCATTGATGTACATAAGAGTGTGTGCCACATTCACCAGAGAGTTAAATTAGACTGGGTAAACTTCACATACAATCAATTCCTTTTAATAACTTTTGCAAACAGAAAGGTGGCTGTGGGCTCTTAAGTAGATGCAAGTAGTTAGTTAACTAAAGTAATTTCCTTTTACTGCACATTAGTGCAGTGGTTAGCGTTGCTGCTTCACAGATCCAGAGATGTGAGCTTGAAAGTAGAGCCTGCTTTTATAAACTTGCCAATATTCACTTCTGTGGAATGTAACTGTGTAAAACATCAAACTGTTTAGTGGTATGCCCCATTTTCAGAAAGTAAAGTGCAATCACATGCAATGGTATTTGGTGTTCACCTGAATGTATGTGGTGCACACACAAATAATAGCTGGCACAACCTTAAAGTACCTGGTGCACAAGCTGGGGTAAGTGGAGGGCACGAGATATATAAATGGTGGGCACAGGAAAGTTTTCCCAGGAAAAAAAAAATAAATAAAAAAAATACACCATATCCCCTCAGGGGCTATGTATGAGTATATAAATTGATAATTGTAAACATAAAGCACGTACCTAAACCATTCCACACTCCTTTACTAAATAAAAGCCCATCCGTTTGCTTTTTCTATCACCGCGCTATAAGAGATGGAAGTGACGTAACCATGGCATTGGTAAAGTTGTAATTTGGTAGCCCCGAAGTACACTTTTATAATTTTTTTAATATAACTTTATCTCAGACTTACAAGATATTTTCACGTACGTACGAGATAAGGGTTAGTCCATTATTTTTTTTCACTGTTCAGTTCAGAGCTTCTGTACACAGTAGTGTGGGTGCTAATAGATAATTAAAATTTCTGATTAATGTTTTTTAATTACTTACTGCTGAAGGGTGGACGTAGGCTTGAGGAACCTGATGGTCACTCTTCTGTACAGCTGAGTGTGCATGGTCCAGAATAGTTGGATACACTGTGCTGTGTTGGTTGCACTGAGATCCAAGATATGCATTTGGTTCCAAAAACCTATCAGCCATATTGACAGCTACAAGTAAAAGAACAGCATGTTAAGCAACAAAAAAAAAAAAAAGAGAGCTATAAGTAAAAGAACAGCATGTTAAGCAACAAAAAGGCAATTAAAATAATTCGTAGGTGCACTTCTCTCTCAGCATAATTTAATGCTGTTTTCATTCACACTAAAATCTCTGTCCATCACTTGTTCCCAAGAAATGCTTCAGAAAATATGAAACTCCTCCCAGGATATGTTTTCCCAGGAACATCCAAGTATTTTGATACTAAGAACTGCCCACATTCAAGTTAAGACAGTATTAGGAATGTGCACAAAGTTTTTAGAAAAATTTTATATCTACTCAAACTGCTCTGTCTTATTAGCGTAAAAATAGCCACTTGCAATTTCATGTTTCTCTCATGCTCTCAAAATACATTTCTCTAAAATCACCTTGTTTAAAGTTTTTAGGTCTGAAAAGATTCTGCAGCTTTACTTTCATTATTCTAAAGCACCTAGGGAGCAGAACTATACAATGTACTGTAGTATTGCATAAAGTTTAATAAGAACTTATGGGACTGTATCAGATGTGCAGGTGGATGAGTCTATAGTGTCCTGGATAATGGACTGTCAGGCAGAGGACAGTTTGTGAGACTCAAGGAATGTGTTTCTGATATGGATGAAACACTGGAGCACCACAAGGGAAAGTCCTGTCTCCTTTTCTCTTCACACCTCCACTTACAAATATACTGTAAGACCAAGTCTTGTCACTAGCAGAAATTTTCAAATAATTCTGCAGTTATGGGGGTGCATTGATGAAGGGGATAACACAGAGTAAAGAAGTCAGGTGGATAAGTTTTTTTCTTGGTGCAAATAGAATTGTCTGCATCTTTGCATCTGTACAAACAAGAAACTGGTTACTGACTTTAGCTGCACCAAGAAACTTCTATGTCCTGTCACTATTCAAGGAGTGGATGCAGAGGTGGTCCAGGTACTTTGGGCTCCACAATAATGACAGGTTGGACTGGTCTTAGAATACAGAGGAACTGTATATAAAGAAAAGGCAGAGGAGGTTTTTATCGTAGGAAACTATGTTCTTTTAATGTGGGAAGTGACATCATTCACATCTACTATAACTGATGGCCAGTGCGATTTCCTATGCTGTGGCATGTTGGAATGGTAACATAACTTCGAGAGAGGCCCACTGAATAAACAAGCGAATTAAAAGGACAAGTTCAGTTACAGGACACACTCTGGACCCCCTGGAGGCAGCATCAAAGGAGACCGTTAAAACAAAACTCAAGTGTCATTGTTAACAATGCCGCATATGCACCCTCTGATACACCAACACTGAGGACTTTCAGCATACGAATTATTTAGCAGAAATGTGTTAAGAAATGCGACTTGGGCTCCTTTATACCTACAGCAGTACATGTGCATAGCGCCTCACTGTGACAATGACAGGCATGTCCGAACTTAATGTTTTTGCTTTATATTCATTTTGAGATGTGTTCTGGACCATGTGTGTGTATTTAACTGCCTATTTATGTATTTATTTGACCCAAGGAGGAAATTTGGCTTTCCAGGGGATCTTTAATTGAAGTTCTACTTATCTACTGTATCTATAAATAAAACTCTTAAACTTATACTGCTTTCAACAGAATGGCAAGTCTTAAAACGCAATTTTCCCTTTCAGGTGTTTTTACTGACCTGAGCAAATAAAAAAGGACTGTGCTCTGCTTTCTAGTTCTAAACATCACAATCTGATCAATATTGAAAACCTTTCATTTTTTCATTAATACTAGAATTACTAAAGCTTATGAAAAAACTCGTAAATCACCTGATCAAGCACCTGGAACGCTTCCGGGTGGGGCTATAAAAAGGGGCCAGCCACCACCACTCAGGGGCCAGAATCGGGAGGAAGAGGACGAGGTTGCCAAGGAGGAATGGTGGTGTCAAACGGGAGTATAATTTGAGGTTTGTGTTACTGTGCTATGCCTGTGGGAATCACGGGGAAGACATGTCCCACAAGCAAAGAAAAAAAAAAAAACTTGTGTTCTTTATACACGTCCCTCAGTGTGAATCTGTGCCGGGTTGGGCGCTATATAGTGTCTAGTTCACAAACACATACATAAAAGAAACTTTTTCCAATGCTAACCTTTACAAGTACCAGACATTTACAGTGGCTGTTACAGACTCAAATGAAATGTATGTTTTTAATTGTATAATAGTAACAATAAGAGCAGTGCACTACGCAAAACGTTTATTTTGGGTCACATTGAGACTCAAACCCGAGATCTTCTGAATAGGAGTCAGTTGCTCTAACTACTGTACTACCCAAGAAGTCACAATAACAAGCCACACTACCATTTTTTTTTGTTCTGTTATAGAATAAAAGCACATTTGTTTTGTTATACTTGCACCTTTTGTGAAAGTGCTTATTTAATATTTGTACTTCAGTCTTCACACATTATACACTTCATGTCTACATTTTGTCGTTAGTACTAAAACATTTGTCTTTTAGGTATGTGTTCAATATTTCTGTCATCCTACACTTATAAATCTTTGTAGACACAGAACACACATGAAATACATGTGTTCCAAATAACGATAGATCTTTTATAGCCTAGGTTACCTAACTCCCTGATAAACAAGGCTTTAGTTGGGAGAGTTTTTTTACAGAGTCTCCGGCGGTGGGGGTGAAGGGGGGTGGGATGGGTGAAATGGTATAGCAGGCTGTTTGGGATTATCGACACATTTACAGGACAAAAGGACGCTGAATGGAGAGGTGAGATTGGATTTAAGGTGAGCCGGATTTACGAGTTCTCATAAGCTTAGGTAATTCTAGTGTTAAAAATTAAAAAAAACACAAGATTGATCTGGCAGCATCATAATTGATTTATCACATTGAAAAAAATATCTGCAAATAGTCACTAAAGTATGTTTTGCAAGCCTTGTGATACCTTGCCTCTTTATATTATAAATAGGGTGTGTAGCAGTGCTACCATGGGAAGAACTCCATTTCCCAGCAGCCCAAGAGAGATTACTCACATAGGATGACTGGAACGGAAGTAGGGGCTGCTGGGGACAAGAGAGGCCAGCGGGAAAGTTTAAAATGGGGGCTTGACAGAGCAACAGATCAGTGTTTTTGTGTATCCTGTCCAATATTTTGTCTAAAAAGTCAAGTGTGCCCTGGATCATATCCTGTTAGGATGAATTAAATATGCCAAGACATTTTACAATATTAAAAACTTGAAACGGAGGCTGGCTTTCATGGATTATACCATGGGAGTTTGATTACCACCTGCAGAACATCACAAGATTTATGCCTGACCAGTGAAGAAAAAAAAAAAATGCATTGCACATGCATTTTGTAAGCTATTCATGTACTGTACATAACCTGACCTGAATAAAAAGTTGTTAAATGGATGGACAGATATTTATGTAGATGTGCCTACTGAACAAATGGTATTCTGATTCAAGTATCATTTTACTTTGCCAGCTAGGGGAAAAACAAAGCTACATGGTTATATTAATAAAAGTTTGCTTTTGTTTTTGTTTTTTATTCAAAACACACACACACACACACACACACACACAAAGGTACTTAAGATGGTTTCTTACATTTCAAAGAGGGGGTGCTGGGATGCACATTGTGCAGTGATATATATTGATCAGCTTCTGGTTCCTCAGACTCAGCAACAACTGCCTGTTCAGTTTTGACGGAACCAGTTACACCAGTTGGGAGCTGCTGAGCCAGTTTCAGCTTCTCTGGAAATTCTTCATCCATATGTCTATTATCTACCAATACTGGGCACTGCTTTTCTCTTTTCCACTTTATTAATGATACCCTATCTCTTATTGACTTTCCAAGCAACTTTGCATCACTTTCATGAAAGAATCCAGAATCAATCTGAAAGAGAAAGATAATGCATGATGAACAATTCACAGTATATGTACAGGAGAATACAAAAGTTCAAACAAAGATCAAAAATGTCCTCTGTCCTAAAGCAATGTGGAAACAAAAATGGTCAATGAAAATGTTTAACTGAACATCTAGGTGGAGCCTAAACCCAAAAGGCAGCCATACACAATTTACTCTTGCAATTCATGCTCCAGTAAATTTTAAAGCCACACAGGCTTCGACATAAAAATGAAACAAAAAAAAAAAAAAAAAAGGGGATATCTGTATATAAGGAAGACGACAATTGTGTAGTCTGATATGAAGCCAGCACATAAACAATTATCTGAAACCCAGAAATAAAGGCCTCAAGCACACTGATGTACACATAATAATGTAATATAAAAAGAGGGTACCTTTAATTTGCATTATAACAGATTAACCTTTTTTTTACGTTTGCATGAAACAAGAGTATAAATATTGTAACTGTAATAATAAACTGTATTGTAATGTTGCAATTTGGAAAAAGTCATCTATACCCAGCTGAAGTCCTTCTTGGACAAACACACAATTCTAGAAGTGTTTTAGTCAGGGTTTAAAACTCACAGTGCTGCGTCCACTCTTAAGGGTTTTCAATGATATTCTATTGGCACTGGACTCTGGTGACTGTGTACTACACATGCTTTTGGATTTAACAGCTGCCTTTGACACTATAGACCATGAGATCCTCATCTCCAGGCTGGAGCAGTGGGTGGGCATCACATCAGCTCACCAATGTTTTAGACACTATCTTTCAGATAGAAGTTTGTGTCAGCATCGACTTTACCTCCATCTCTGTTGCCCATCCTGGGACCTCTTCTTTTTGTACCTGCTGCCACTCTGCGCGATTTTCCGGAAACATGGTATTTCCACTCATCTTTATGCGGATGACTGTTAGGTTTATTTCCCTCTGAAGCACCCTGGTCCATGCTCTGTTCAGCCCTCCATTGCTTGTTTACAGCCGTAGCAAAATGCAGCTGCTCGATTTTTAACTGGTACAAGCAAGCAAGATCACATTAACCCAATTATGGCTTCACTTCACTGGCTTCCAGTTAATTTCCGAATCAATTTTAAGATTCTTGTATTTGTCTTTAAATTCTTTAACGGTTGTGTCCCATTTTATTTGTTGTAATTGCTGCATCTTTATGTACTGTCTCACACTCTCAGGTCAGCAGACCAGATGATTTTACTTGTTCCTATGACAATGCAAACTTAGAGGTGATAGGGCTTTTTCAGTTGCAGCTCCAAATTTCTGGAACGATTTGCCATATAATGTTAGGCAGGCACCTTGCTTTGCTGTCTTTAAATCTTATTTAAAAACAGACTTTTACTTCATGGCCTTTGACCAGTGTGAGATGTTGACTGGGACTTTAATTGACTATCTGTGGACTATTTATTTATCAAGAATTTCTACAGCTTGTGTGTTTGTGTCTTATCTTTTTGGTTATTGTGTGTCTTATATGTTAGGTGTAATTGTACAGCACTTTGGGCTGCCCTGATGTTTTTAAAGTGCTTTATAAATAAATAAAAATAAAGCTGCACATTTTAAAAACACAACCTATTTAACTTTTTTTTAAAAACTCACAGTGCACTCAAATACAGACGGTGGTGTAGAGTAATAAATATAACATTTACTTTCATTACTGTATTTGAGTAGGTTATGTAAGAAATTGCACTTTTCCAAATGTTTTTAATGCAAATACTTTCACTCTTTAAATAGTTTATTCATGATTCTGCTTCATTATTTGTCATAATAATGCTTGCAATTTGAAAATTTAATTGCCAGGTACACTACACTGTTTCCACTTGTAAGTGTGTCTATATGCAAGTCATTAATGTGTGTTTATAGATACTGGGGGAAATTTCACAATCTCATTGAAAAGTACTGTGGAATATAATTCCTCTATCTTAAAACTGAGAAATATACTGTGCAACTTCAATTTGTTTACTGTGTCAATTTCATCTAAAGAGCAGTTACTTCAACATGTATATTTTAAAATGTAATTTTTCCTTTTACTCATTCAAGACACTCCAGACGGCAAAGCAGTTACACACCTGCTGTCATGCAAGCACACCTTGCTGCAGGACACACCATGGGGAGGGGTCAGATGTAGGTGGCTTTAGGTGACTAAGAATTACTTAATAACCCTAGAATTACCAGAGCCAATGAAAAAAAAACTGTAAATTCAGCCCACCTTAAATACCTTCGCACCTCTCCGGTCTTCTAAATGTGTCAATAAACCCAAGCAGCCTGCTATACCATCCATACATCCTAACCAATCCACCTGCCTCAGAACTGGCAAGAAGTTCTCCCAGTTCCTGCCTTGATTGGATTATCTGGGAGTGAGCTAACCAGAATTGTAAGGGGAAATAATTTGATGAGTGTTTTGTGTCTACAACAATCTATGTAAACACATCAATTAAAACAGAAAAGTTTTTCATGTTTTAGTAATAAATGACAAAATGTAGACATGAACTGTATAATGTGTAAAATGTTGACAAACGGTACAAGTACAATACAACAGCTTCCGCGGTGCTGTGGTTAGAACTGTTGACTTATAATCTGGAGGTTGCGAGCTCGAAACCATCTCCCTCGCAAATTTACTGTTTTGAGTAGTGAGCTACTCATTGTTATTATACAATAAAAATATACATTTGATTTGTGTCTGTAACAGCCGCTGTAAATTTACAGTACTTTTAAAAGTTAGAGCTATATATATATATATATATATATATATATATATATATATATATATATATATATATATATATATATATATATATATATATATATATATATATATATATATATATATATATATTTTTTTACCTGTATTCTCTCAGTCACGATCACGATACAACATCCACCCCCCACCCCAGAGCTAACACAGTTACTTTTTATCTGAAACTGGGAATAACTGTAGATGTGAATGGTGTTTTGAGACAATGGAACTGGAAATTCTCTGATCTGGAGGGATAAAAGCTGACACACAAAACACTGGTGAATCTGCCTTCTTTGTAGTGCTGGGTGGTATGACCAAAATTCTATATCACAGTATTTTCAAAATTATACCGGTTTCACGGTATTCAAAGGTATTTATTTCCCCATGCATGAGTGGATGTTAACCACATTTTCCACTGCAATTACTGCAGTGGACTGGCTAAGAATGACCTATTCCACTCTCATGAGAACTGTACATTGTACAAAAAAACATTTTAATGTGCATACAAGTATTAATACAGATTTGCATGGCCCCATAAAGTGATAGTTTTCAAGGGGATGGCACTAATGAAGAGAAGGAGTCACACTGCATGACAGATGCAGCCAAAATATAGAACTTTTTATTGAACAAATTATGCAAACAACTTAAACTAACATTTTGACAACATATTTTCAACCATCCAAAGAGGCATTTAGACTTAGTAAAATATCCAGAGGTGCTTGTCAAAAGTTGTATTGCACTGAACAGGTCTTAGAAAAGGAATACATAGTTAATATTTTTTGTAAACCAACTACACCTTCTGTTAATCTCTGTCCACTGACACATTAAAGTGACTTTTTAAACAACTTCACCATTATTAAACTGCATAATATTTAAACAAATAATAATAAAAATAAATAAATAGTGCAACTTCCAGTAATAATACGATTACTTCAAGCCCAGGTGCATTACACAGTATCCACCAAATAAAAATAAAATAAAACAAGTGCAACATGGTGAGACATCTTTACCAACTGGGCCATCATTAAGGCAAATTGTATTAATATGGACCTTGGTTCAAGCTAAGCTATATACATAAATAATAAAACTGCAACTTGCATTTATAATGCTATTTCTGGTATAGCCCTACAAAAGCGTATTAGGGCCACAGTGGGAAAAAAAAAAATAATACAGACACAGTAAAGAAGAAAAAAAAAAAAAACTATGTTGGGAATAAAGTCAACATGTTGACTGCAACTAACGCTCCCTCACAATTCAGGTAAATGTCCCTCATTCGGGACTCCGTGAACAACTGCTCACTCAACACAAAGTCAAACCAGCGGTACCCAAGAATTCTCCAAAGAGACACCACACCGAAGGAGTCCAGTCTTCTTTGCCAGTCACTGGATAGCATCCTTGTCTCGCAATGATATAGCGAGACAGGACGCACCAGGATTCTAAAGACATGGACTTTTGTCCTTTTGCATTGATATCATGACCACCACCCCCGCCCACATGTTCTCCTAATCCATCTACTGACTTCACAGGAAGAATTAGTGACTCTGTCTCTCGAAAGCCCTGATCAGAGCCTCCATTGACTCTGCGAAGATCATGGCATTGTCAGCAAAGTCTCAAGATGTCCCGATCAACTGCTAGAGAAACCGAGTCAAGCACTTTACGAAAATCAACAAAGACTGCAAAGAAACTATGCCGATATTTTCATTTACACTCCATGAGAACCCTCAGTGCCAGAATGTGGTCGATGGTAGACTTCTTGGGTGTAAAACCAGACTGCTCCGGTTGCAAGTAAGTGAGTAAGTGATCACGGATCCTACTGAAGAGGACCCTAGCTTGGACCTTACCCGGCACAGACAGCAGAGTTATTCCCCTGTAGTTGCTGCAATCCAGGTGATCACCTTTCCCCTTCCAAACAGGGACAACAAGTTGAGTTTTCCAGTCAACTGGGGATGACGCCCATCTCCCAAATGGAAGCAAAGACTGCTTGTAATGCCAGGACGACAGCCTTATCACCAGCCTTGAGAAGTTCACCTCGGATACCACAAATCACTGTAGCCTTCCCTACCATCAACTGGGTCACCACTTGTGCAATCTCAGTGAGACTGGGTAGTTCACCACTAATTGAAGGATCGATCTCAAGAACTGTGGACCCAGAGATATCCAACGTCCTAGCTGGAGGAACAGTTTTAAACAGCTGCTCAAAGTAGCCAGCCCAGTCGGTCACAACTGCAGTGTCATCTGTAAGGACTGTTCCATCAACCGTCCTGATTGCGACTCTCAGATGAACAGATTCTGACAGGTTCAATGCTTTGATTCCTCTGAAAGCAGTCACACCCAAGTTTGTAAGTTCCACACACAAACTGCATGCAAACTCGTTAGAAACAGCCTGATCTTGGAGTCTGGCTAGGTCCAACCTAATTTAAGCTGGATCTTCAGAATAGTCTGTGGTCAGAATTCATAAACTAGGCACTTCCTGTAGACCCTGAATTTTAAGAGCCTCCACCATCTACCCATGAGGATGTGATCGATCATCTGCACCGCACCACCAGTACTGGATTACCAAGTGCAACAATGAGGCTCTGGGCGCTGAAACCAGGATCAAGCAATCCGAAGCCCCTGACCTTTTACAAATGCAAGGAACATGGAGACACTTTCACCAGACCCATGGGGACAGATACAATCTTCATAGGCAACCCTCTCAGTGCCAGTGGTCACATTGAAGTTACCAGAGTAGTGTCACTTTGTGGGTACCCATCAGCCACCAAGCGAAGTTGCAAATAAAATGTCTCCCTCACCGAGACATCACTCACCGCGGTCAGAGCATATGTAGAGACTGCCTTAATCCAAGTCTCATATAACACTTGTTGAAAGGAGTGACATTGGACACCATTGGAAGGAGCCGATCTGCCACACCAACAGCTACTCCACTCTCCAAGTATGACAACCATCAGAGTGATCAGACCAATAAAAGGTGCACCCACCTACAGAGATCTGGCCAGTGCCAGGTCTGCACATCTCAGAGTGTGCCACCACTGAAATGCAGAGTTTACAAAAGCTCCTCCTACAGCAGAGGAAGATGATTATCTTCCTCTTATTATCACCAACAGCTACTCCACTCTCCAAGTATGACAACCATCAGAGTGATCAGACCAATAAAAGGTGCACCCACCTACAGAGATCTGGCCAGTGCCAGGTCTGCACATCTCAGAGTGTGCCACCACTGAAATGCAGAGTTTACAAAAGCTCCTCCTACAGCAGAGGAAGATGATTATCATGCCGGAGAGACAAGACATTCCTTATGCCAACCCAGATGGGCCGCCTCAAACTAAGACCCAAGTGTCAAAGTACCACACACCAGTCCTGATCCCATTGGCCCTCAGACAGTTTTGACTCTTCCAGGGATGGAGCTCTCGAGGGCTGTCCACCATCCCCTTCATAATGCGAGTAGCCTTCCTATACCCAGCTGAAACACAGCTACTCCCACAGAGAGCAGAAAGGAGTCCTTTCTGTCATCTCAGAGCTGTGCAAGTTTGTTTTTTTTTTTTAAAAACCGCGGCTGGAGTGCCAATCCTGCTACCAACCCCCATGATTTCCCCACAAGTTGGAGGACTGCTTTCTGGGTTGGTTGCAGTTTAATGTTATATCCAAGACAAAACATTGTAAAATGGTATTAAAAATATTTTATGCACTTATAATTATATTCACTCATTGTTTCTTTGAAAAGGACACACAAAAATAACAAATAACACTTTGACGAAGTGATTAGAAATTTTTAAAATTCTCCAACTTTCAAACCTGCTAGCCAAATCTCTGAAAGTGCCTGAACATTAACTCCATGTCCACAATTTTTTTTTTTTTTTATAAACTTACTGATAAACAAAACCTATCATATTGCTATACAGTAGACTGTATATTCTGCTTATGCATTCCAAATCATGAATATTTACCAATTCAAGTTAAATTTTGTGTTCTAAATTAAATTGTACTTGAGCATTTTTTTTTTCAGAGCCTACTTTCATTTTACTTTTACTTGAGCAGTTTATACCTCATATTTTTATTTTAAAAAGTACAACATTCTGCTTCTGATTCTGGGTTTAGACTATTCAGTTTGTAATAATTAACGCTGTGTAGACAAATACACACAGCTTGGAAAGACATTTTTTGGATGGATTAATTGCCGATTTCAGAGTCTGGTGATTTTAATAAATTTTTGGTTTCTCTTTTCCGTGGCAGCATTTACAAGAGACTGCTTCACCATAGCACTTGATGACTTTTGAAACTGCACTTGAAGAAAACAAGCTTTTGAAATTTTTCATACTGACCTTTATTGAGTGTCATGTATCTTTACTAGTTGAGCTGGTCTTACCATATTAAACGACTAATAAAATCAGAAATAATTGCTGACCAGGTAGAGCTATTTACAACTATACAGTACTAGCTTGTCACATCACAACTAATTGGTTAAAACAAATTAAGAAATTCCAAAAATTATATCTTAATTAGTATGTGTGTCTCTTTAAAAGTTAAAGTTGGAAAATGTTGATCCACAATCATTGTACTGTACATTTAGCTTAGATACAAATTTCATGTACTTATGAATAAATTTTTAGATCAATTTATCTAAGATTGTTCGACTGGTGCTGTACCTTGTGTATGAACAGACACAAAAAATAAATAAGGAAATGGTTTCTTGCTAGTTTTTTACTGCTACTATATATTTAAAACCTTAAGTCCCCCAGTTGAGAACCACAAATTTTCACTCTTAAGATGCACCATGTTTGTAAAAGGCCAGATACACTGAAATGATAGACAAAAAAAAAGAGACAGAAAAGTAGGTGTTGTCCTAAAAAGGATAGAATTGGATTTTACAGCATCTACAAAAAATGTATAGCAAAAACAAACAACTCAAAAGACATCTGATACAGCCAACCTGACAAGTTTGCATACAGATATACACATGTTAAATAAAGCTCACTGCATGCATGTTAAAGGAATTCATTGTACTGAAAACAAATATTTCTAAATGGCTTCCAGAAAGTATATGACAAAAAAAAAAAAAACACAATCTATTACTATTTTTTCATCAAACTTTAACCACCGTTTCTTTAAGTTGGGGGTTTGTCTTTTCAAAACACAAACAAACCAACCAAATATTTAACATTTGTACCAACTCTAGAAAAACAGAAAAAATTAAAATCTAGTCGAACTAAAACACCCAACACTTAACTAGACAAGAAACCAGAAGAGCAAAAGTCGCCCAGCAGGCAGTCAAAGCCAACCAGCTGAACTCTCTGGCAAAAAACATTTGTGAAGTAACTGAGAGCACAAATGTGATGAAGAACTCCATAAACTCAACTTCATTTGTTTCTCTTCCTGTTGAGGGCACATTTATAAGTACAGTGCCCTACATAATGTTTGGGACAACAACACATTTTTCCTTGATTTGCTCTACAGTTTAAATTTACAAATTAAACAATTCAGATATGATTAAAGTGCACACTGAAGACTAAGGGTATTTGCATACATTTAAGCCACACCATGTACAAATTACACTTTTTACACAAGGTCTTCCCATTTCAGGGCACCATAATGTTTGGGACAATTGTTGTCACAGGTGTTTGTAATTCCTTAGGTGTGCTTCATTGACTCATTAGTGCAGGCATACAATACCTAGGCTTGCTTTGACCTACAGGACTACCTTTGGAGTCTGCAGTTGCCATTGCTCAACCTGAGGACAAAACTGTGCCAATGAGGGTCAAAAAGCCATTATGAGGCTGACAAACAATAAAATCATTACAGACGGAGATAAAACCTTAGGAAAACCTAGACCTCTCTATTGTTTTGGAAGCCTCTTGAATCCAACACCATCTGTAATGTAACCGGATGAGCTGGCAGATGAGGACAAGTCACACGTGGAGCAAAGGCTGGTGTAAAAAGTGTTCCCTGCTTTTATTAAAAAGAATCAAAACAAAACAGTGTTTAAAAAGTGCCATGATTCAAAAACATCCAGAAATAAATAATCCATAAAAACAAGCGAATAGTAGGGGATAAAAACACAAATTAATTTAAAGCAGAGGTTAAAAATGTAGTCACTGGCTATTTCACGTTCTTTTCAGTATGATCCTAACCCACCTCCTTCTTTGTCTCCCCTGCTCACCCATAACTCGCGCAGCTGGCAGAGACACAGACACGATCTTTATCCCCCGACCCCCATCTCGGCTGACTCCACACAGTGCAGCCAGACCGCCCAAGGTCGGCACTCCTCCCTTCATCCTTCACACACTTGCAGTCGTACCTCTGAACCCTGAGGAGGTCATGCGCCATGCTTGCCCCACTCCACACCATTGCTCGGTGGGGTGAACAAGCCCCTAGAGCGCCACAACCTATGCCGCTTCATGGGGCCCCCGCTCATGCTGCCTTTCCTTTCTAGGTGGCCGGATCGTCCTGCCTGAGGCTGCTCTTCAGGCACCTTTTAACCTCCGTTCCTTTTCATTCCTTTATCCCCCCCACATTTTTTTCCTCCCTCTTCCACTTCTTTTATATGTGTGGATGTTACACAGATGTAGCGATTAGCACCTCCCGGCATCAATTACAGACATGGATGATTCCTCACCTGTGTACTTAAGTGCATAAACGCCTGCATTGCATCGGCCTGAGAACTGCTCCGGCCACACTACCACTCCCCCTCCTTAAGCTGCGAGTGCGGCAATTTTAAAAGTCAATGAGCCGCAGACCTCACTTAATCACAAGCTCAGTAATCTCAACAGGGACTAGTAGGTCAAGGAAGACCTCCACTGCCGTTGACAAGAATCCTCAATATGGTAAAGAAAAAGCCCCAAAAGCCTTTCTGACAGATCAGAAAACATCTTCATTAGGCAGATGTGTATGTGTCAGAGACTTCTATGCTTGAACATTATCCTGAAAAATTTGTTGATATTGGGTTGAATTCATGCGACCCTCGACTTTAACAAGGGCCCCAGTCCTTGAACTAGCCACACAGCCCTACAGCATGATGGAACCTCCACCAAATTTGAGAGTAGGTAGCAGGTGTTTTTATTGGAATGCGGTGTTGTTCTTCTCCCATATAAAGCACTTTTTGTTATGACCAAATAACTCAATTTTTATCTCATCAGTCCAAAGCACTTTGTTCCAAAATGAATCTGGCTTTTCTAGATGAGCATTTGCATACAAGAAACATACGTTTGTGGCGTGAGTGCAAAAAGGGCTTCTTTCTCATCACCCTGCCATACGGATGTACTTTGTGCAAATTGAGCTGAATTGTAGAACGATGTACAGATACACCATCTGCAGCAAGATGTTCTTGCAGGTCTTTGGAGGTGATTTGTGGGTTGTCTGTAACCATTTTCACAATCCTGCGCATATGTCGCTCCTGTATTTCTCTTGACCTGCAAGACCTGGGTTTTATAGCAACTGTGCCTGTGGCTTTCCATTTCCTGATTCCACTTCTTACAGTTAAAACTGACAGTTTAAACCCCTGAGATAGCTTTTTGTAGCCTTCCCCTAAACCATGATACTGAACATTTTTTTTTTCTTTTGAGAGTTGCTTTAAGGATTCCATGCTGTCACTCTTCAAAGGAGAGTCAAAGGGAAGCACAACTTGCAGTTGACCAATTTAAATACCTTTTCTCATGATTGGACACACCTGTCTATGAAGCTCAAGGCTTAACAAGCTAATCCAACCAATTTGGTGTTGCAAGTAATCAGTATTGAGCAGTTTCATGAATTCAAATCAGCAAAATTACAAGGGTACCCAAACTTTTTGCACAGCCAGCTTTTCACATTTGATTTAATTTCATACAACTAAATACTACTTCACTAAAATTCTTTGTTCTGAAAACACCCCAGTACTCAAATGTTCCTAGGAAATGAAAGACATACCACTGTTATCTTTTTTTGTTGAAAGTAAATTATTATACAAGCTGAGAGGGGTTCCCAAACGTTTTCATATGACTATATTTACAAATCATATTTACAAAGTCGTCAAGAATAAAAAACTGCACCTTCTTCTACCTATCTAGGTAGACACTGGCATGTTCACACCAGTCACCACAACACGTCCCGAGCAACTTTCTATTTAAAAATCTAACCACCATTAGTCATGCTGAGCTCACACATACTATAGCCATTACTTCAGTAAGTAAACATTGTTTACTCAAAATACGGGATTCTTCCTTGCAAATGCAAAAGCAAATGGAAATGCCAGCATTTCCTTTCAGGCACACCGCACCTCAAACCACCTGCAACAGGCAGGCTGCAAGGATAACTGCAAGGGTGCTCATACAGGCTCTGTGTGCTCAGACATGCCGTACCTCACTGCACGCACCCAATGAGATGGCCATGTGTCTCCACAACAGCACCTTCAATTCAAAATAAGCTCCATTCTTTTAAGCAGGATCATCATCTTTAAAAGCAGAAACGTTAAGAGTTTAACACTACTTCAACTTAAATTGGTAGTGTTCGAAGTCATTGCATGCAAGGCATATGCAACAAAGTACTAAATGTGAAGGCTTTAATAGGTCTACCATTTTTATGTCCCAAACATTACATTGCTCTGAAAAGGGGAGGAAGATATATAAAGTGTTGTGCTGTGACCGAAACACATGTAAGGAAATACCCTTAAAATCTGCAATGCACACTTCAATCACACCTCAATTGTTTGATTTGTAATTTTAAACTGTGGAGAAGAGGTATAAATCAAGTAAAAATGTTCCATTTTCACAAACATTATGGGGGGCACTGTATGTCCAGCAATATGTAAATAATAATGTTAATTTAGAGATGGAGGAAAAATACATGCTTTAGAGGACCAAATTAATAACCCAAATGTAATCAGGCAAGCCAAAAATTGTATTAATTCAGTTTTAGACAATTTGGCAATTTCTGATCCTGCTTCAACTCTTACAGGCCAAACTGTAGTTAATGCATGGCCCAAATCAGGGGCACCAATCCGGCCACAGAGTGAGTGGGTAACATTGAGACAGGGGATCTAAAAAATCAAAATTTAGTCCCTCAGCACCAAGGTCACCAATTCAGACCCAGAACCAATATTCAGCAGTACTCATGTCAAGGCTGAAAATAAAGTTGCGATTCCATTGTATGGAATGTTAGAACTCCAAACTATACCAACACAGCAGTTAAAGTAAAATGCCTCCTGGGGCAAAGGTATCAAACACTGAGGATAAATTGGACTTCTTGCATTGTATTTAACTCATTTGGTACCATTATTTTATATTATACATACAAATAAATGGCATCCATCCATGCCAACTGGATTTCTTTATTTTTGGAAAATGGGAAATAAAAGTATTAGATATTCTATCGCCCTCTGTGTTCTGTGACTCCCTGACCGGAGTCGTACAGTTGGCCTAGATCTCCGACATTGTGAATTTTTTGATTTTGCATTATACTCGACCATAGAACCCTCAGAGGCTTGTATCTTCCAGTGATGATGCTGACTGGAGCTTGTTTCCATCCTTCATTGTCTACTGGCCACATTTCAACAATTACTGTATGTTAATAAACAGATATTACTATGTTACATTGATGTCCATCAGTTTGGAAATGCTTTATCTTCCTATATGTTTTAAGTATATGCATTATGTAAATTGTAAAGTAAATGCATTTACCTGTGAACTAGTTAAGGCTCTCTGAGCCTGAACTCTGTGAAGAGAACTATACAAAAATAAACTTCATTGTATGGAAAATGGCTTCATTCATGATCATGGAAAACAATTGGAAAAATAAGCCGTATAACACTACTCACCATTTCCTGAGCTACATCTTCTGGATTTTCATTTATCAGATCCAAACTAAATTCTATAACACCATTATCCTTGTATTTGCCTTTCAGTTTCTTTGGATCTTCAACCCATAGCCTAAGTGCAATTGATGATTTCTTGCCATCATCTTCCTCGGCCAGCTCCACTCTCAATCCAGTATCTTCTGCAAAGAATCCATGATTCAGGAGATCTTTAATTACATACCTGGGGAAAAAAAAATTAAAAAGGAGAAAATAAAAACAGCTGTCACAAATGAAGGTAAAGCACATGTTCTAAAAATAGGACATAAACATTTATGTGTAAGATATTAATACGTTTTACAATGAGGGTCAGGAGATATCAGATTTTGAAACAAGTATAAAAACTCTGTAACAGCCTGCATGCATTAGTTATTGATGGATGGCTACTATAGCACCATATCAAAGTCACGAAAAAAAACAAACCTCTCTTCTTTGTTTTGGCATATGCAGTCTCCAATAATTTCTTTAACTTCTGGATCTGAAACTTTGTTGTAGCTTGCCGGTTTCACACCCTGAAATTAAAAAATAAAATACTATCTTCAGTGTAATGCAGTATTTTAACAATTTTACTTTAAAGACAGAATTACTCATAGTTACCATGAAAATCTTCCTTGATTCACCAATGTGCACTGCTCAAGTGTAACAGTTTTAATAGTTACTAGGATAAAAAGGACTTTTTAAAAAAAAAAATGGTGATAAATACAATAGTACATTTAGAGTTCTTAATTTGAAAATGATACTGCTAAATACACTGGATCATTCTTGCTACTTCAACAATAAGCACTCAAATATATTTGCCATGTTTGGATTGATTTTTTTTTTTTTTAAATCTTGTAGTGTTCTTTATTGTATTTATATTAATATAAATATTAAACACACTTTCATTCTCATGTTTGTGAATTACTACTGAAATTTTATAAAATACTTAAAGTTGCTGCAATTAAAAACACAATCAGCAATTTAAAACATACATAACATTCTCAAAGCTGCAGTCAGCCATAGCTTCTTGGCAGCTCTGGCACAAGACAGGAACCAATTCTCAACAAGGCTCTAGTCTGTCAAAGAGCCTACTTAAGTGGGGAAACACACATACAAAGTATATTCAGCTTCAGCAACCAATCTAATAAGCACAACTTTGGGGATACAGGAGGAGAGTACTTCCTCATCTGGAATACTTATCAGATTACTGAAACAATACTTTCTGTGTGTGTGTGTGTGCGAGAGAGAGAGAGAGAGAAACAGAAAAATATGTTTGGATTGTATCTGGAATAACAGTACCATAAATCTGAAATAATCAAGTTCAGCTAAGTAAGGATGGACAATTTAGTTAACCAGTAAAGTACATATGCCTTCACCAGCAGACCAACTGTATTTCCTTAATGAAACTCCAAACCCTTATGTTTTTAGCACACTCTTTATGAACACATGCATTTCCGATAAAATATTGACATTTTCTCTTACACTGGTGACTTTCCGATAAATCTGTGCGGCATTCTGGCACTCCGAGTATGGATATTCTGAGGTAGCCATTTCAAGCATGCACATCCCAAAGGCATACACATCAACCGATTCATCATAGTGCTCTTCATACATCTCTGGAGCCATAAATTCTGGAGTACCTAGTTAAGAGGAAAGCATGTACATTAGTTAACATGCATTCGATCTGCATACAAACAAACAAACATACATAGATTACAATTCTAGACAAAATCCAAACCAAATACATTAACTACATACTGATTTTTTTTCCATATCGATTACAAATGACTTCAATTACCCAGAGATTTCTTTCTGTACACAACACAGTAAGACTTTTTTTTTATTGTATAACTTCCAAACACTACCATACCCACCCTGTGCTGAAATAAGTACCATGTTATTCTTAATTAAGGCTATTAAGTTTTGTGGAAATGCCTGTTCTTTTCAACACAGATACACATTTTTTTATTACTTCTTACATATATTCAAACATTAATATTTTCTGAAACCCTATTAATTGCCATACAGATAGAGGTTGGGAGCATGTACTGACACAAAGGCGGCAAAATGTTGGCATTGTGAAAGATAACCTTCATTTACTTATGAGTCTCCAAATGCTTCAGTACCATGATCAGGAAAATACTACACTGAGAAAGGACTTTGAAAATGAAAACAGAACAACAACAATTAAAAACACTCATTTTATCATACTGTATCTCCATTTCTCTCTGTGTACACACACACACACACACACAGAGTGTACTACTTTAAGATGAATGTTCCTGTACAAAGTATATAGCTCTAAGAGTGAAGCTATTAAAGGTACCATTTTTACTTATTAAAACCATTTTGTTCAATATCAAAAAAACTTGTGCGCTAATTAACCAAAATACACCCTTTAAAGAGAACACATTTACCATCAACTAACTTTTGTTCCACTGCTAGTTTTAGTTCAGTAGCAGACCAGCAGACTGTTCCAGAAAGAGAGATATGCAATTTTGGGCCTCAAAACAAATTTCAGCTTGCTGTAGTGCGATTTCACACCAACAGATTAGCCAGTGATTGAACACTGAATTTCAATCGGCTTATGCAATTCCAGATCTAGATTAATATGCATTCTCTGCAACATTTGCAAGCACTTCCAAGCTGAACATTGAACAGCTCAAATTTGCAAAAATCTCAAGTAAACATTTTTAACGTTGTCATTATGGGGTGATGTGTGTAGAATTCTGAGGAAAAAAACTTAATTGAATCCATTTTGGAATAAGGCTGTAACATAAAATGTGAAAAAAGTGATGCGCTGTATGTTAAACTTGCTCTTTTGCAGGATAGTGTGAGTATTTGTTGCCTTGTAACTAAGCTGAATTTAGTCAAATCTTTTTCTGAAACAGGCAAATCTTGAGCTTGTTCCAAAAAGCAGGATTAGTGAGTTAGTCACATCTTTGACCTTATGTAATCATGCAGTTCTGGCTTAATCTGTTTCAGAAAGACAATTTTGGCTAAATCCAGGTTTTATGGAAAAGAACTAGCCAGATTACCACAAATACCAACCTACTTTAACTATATTTCACACAAATCCTGCTTTCTGGAACATTACCCAGATGAAGACTATACAGCCTAAATTCAACCTTCTTTACTTTTCATCGTGAAAATAACCATTAACTGTTTAGCTAGTTTAGCATCGAAATTACAGCACTAAGCTTATTGTTTGCTTTTCTTCAGTCCCTTTGAAGGATATCTATTTGGAATAATACAGTCATGGCCAAAGGTTTTCAGAATGACAAGTATTAGTTTTCAGAAAGTTTGCTGCTTCAGTGTTTTTAGATCTTTTTGTCAGATGTTTCTATGGTATACTGAAGTAGAATTACAAGCATTTCATAAATTTCAAAGGCTTTTATTGACAATTACATTAAGTTTATGCAAAGAGTTAATATTTGCAGTGTTGGTCTTTCTTTTTCAAGACCTCTGCAAATCGCCATGACATGCTGTCAATACAATTTTTAAGTCAAATCCTGACTGATGGAAGCCCATTCTTGCATGCTTGGGAGTTTATTAGAATTTGTGGGATTTTGTTTGTCCACCTGCCCCTTGAGGATTGACCACAAGTTCTCAATGGGATTAAGGTCTGGAGAGTTTCCCGGCCATGGACACAAAATTTCAAAGTTTTGTTCTCCAAGCTACTTTAGTTATCACTTTTGCCTTATGGCACGGTGCTCCCTCATGCTGGCAAAGGCATTGTGAGTCACCAAACTGTTCTTGGATGGTTGGGAGAAGTTGCCTTTAGAGAATGTTTTGGTACCATTCTTTATTCATGGCTCGGGATCAGGGCACCACCAGTGCAGAGCTAGCTCAGGAATGGCAGCAGGCAGGTGTTCGTGCATCTGCATGCACAGTGAGGCGAAGAATTTTGGAGGATGGCCTGGTATCAAGAAGGGCAGCAAAGCAGACACTAATTTCCAAGAAAAACAATAGGGGCAGACTGGTATTCTGCAAAATGTACAGGGATTGGACTGCTGAGGACTGGAGCAAAATCATTTTCTCTGATGAATCCCCTTTCTGATTGTTTGGGACATCCAGAAAAAAGATTGTCCGGAGAAGAAAAGGTGAGCGTTACCATCAGTCCTGTGCCAACAGTAAAGCATCCTGAGACCATTCAAGTGTAGGGTTGCTGCTCAGCCAAGGGAGTGGGCTCACTCATAAATTTGCCTAAGAACATATCCATGAATAAAGAATGGTACCAAAACATCTTACGAGAGCAACTTCTCCCGGTTATCCAAGAACATTTCGCCTTTTCCAGCATGACGGAGCACCGTGCCATAAGGCAAAACTGATAACTAAGTAGCTTGGGGAACAAACATCTAAATTTTGCATCCATGGCCAGGAAACTCCCCAGACAATCCTATTGAGAACTTGTGGTCAGTTCTCAAGAGGTGGGTGGACAAACAAAATCCCACAAATTCTGACAAACTCCAAGTATTGACTATGCAAGAATGGGCTGATATCAGGCAGGATTTGGCCCAGAGGTTGATTGACAGCATGCCAGGGTGAACTGCAAAAGGTATTGAAAAAGAGAATAATAATAATAAATAAGTTGTATTTATAGAGCGGCATTCACAAACCTAAGGTCGCTTTACATACAAAGTAAAAAAAAATGGGAAAAAAAAATTACACAGAAGACAAAAGTTCGTAGAAAAGGAAAGAAGGGCCAACACTGCAAATATTGACTCTTTGTATGAACTTAATCTGATTGTCAATAAAAGTTTTTGAAACTTATGAGATGCTTGTAAATATACATCAGTATATCATAGAAACATCTGAAAAAAAGATCTAAAAACACGGAAGCAGCAAACAGTGTATCATTCTCAAAACTTTTGGTAATGACTACAGTATATACTAGTACATGCTATTGTTCAATTTATTTGTTATTGCTATTTGTAAAGCACATCAGGCTTTTTGGCATTACCCCTAAAAGTGCTCGGAATTCTATGTATTTACGGTTAAACCTAGGTCAGTTTCAGGGTAATGTGTGACAATAGGCTTTACAGTGTTAAGCCCAAATAACTATTGGAAAAGAATGCTGGCATCTAGTGGATAAAAGAACATACTGCCAAAAAAATTAATATTTGTGTTTAGCTACTAGTTAACTCATGAATATTCAAGAGTGAGGCACAGACGTCAACCAAAACATAAAGGCATGTGAACATAAGTGGTATAACCAGTTTCTGAGCACAGTGAAGCTGAACCATTAATTGAATCAAGTGATAGTGGCAACATCAAATCTGATGTATTACCAAACTACGGTGATATGCATGGTAAATCTGGTCATTTAAAGGTTCACCATGGTGAAAGTAGGTGTGTGGCAAAACGGCAAAATAACTGCATTCAAGCTGAAGGATAAGAAAGATGTTAGCCCCCCTGTTCTCAATGTAGCAACTGTAAAAGCTTATGTCAGGAGAAATGTGGAAGTCACTAAGCCTTGATCTGTGGTAGCCTACAACAAAACAAGGGATGCATAGATCAAGTGGACCATGCACATACTATGTCTCATGCGAAAGCAACATAAAAATATATCTTAAGTGCACAAAAACACGCTTCTACTGTCCCAACTATACCATCGGGCTATACATGGCTTATGGTTTCAAAACCTATCACACAAAGGACATGTACTAAATCTGAATCAGGACAGTGGACACCAAAAATACCTTTCCTACCATATTTATGATGATGTTTTGGTATTTGTGTGGTTCTTTTACACATTTTTTCTGTTGAAAAATAATTCAACTTAATGGCTCATTTTTTTCTAAAGATAAATATAATGCTTAGGAGGTGAAGGCTTGCTGTGCTCCACGTTTTTATAAAAACACATTTTCTGCCTTGTGTTTGATGATACCAGGACAGACCCCAAACTGGATTAAGCAAGTACTTCTCTCTCTGGTAACACCAAGAGACAAGTGACAGTTTATAAAGTTTCTGAAAAAAAGCAAGATATTTCGCAAGGTTTTTTCCTTGCGAACAAATTTTGAAATTTGTTCAGTCTTATTGTGAAAAAAGATAAAAAAGACTAGAGAAAGAAATTTGTAGAGGATCAAATTTTTCGTGGCATGAAATGTAAGCCTTTGGATACCGCTATCAGCAAAAGTTCAGATACTTGAGTTGCATGAACCAGCTGGCTTGCTACAACTGAAACTAAGGCTCAACTAACCACCTGGCACTTGAATTCAATTGTCTCTTTTCAGGCAAAAACTTGTCCATTTCATTAAGGACATTTCATTGTTCTTGAAAGTGTGGCTGAAAGTGAAAAAGTGATGCTAAGAATCTGACAGTATTATATATTGTAGAAATACAATCTTATTGCTCAAAACCAGCTGAGAAGTTCTGAAGTTTTCAGTTTACTTATAAAAGTATTCTTGCCATGATTATGGATATAAAGTCCCTGGTCAACATGTACATATACATACACTATGTGCACAATTATTAGGCAAGTGAGTATTTTGACCATATCATCATTTTTAATGCGTGTATTCCAACTCCAAGCTGTATTAACTTGAATGCTTATTGGATTTAAGCACGTCAGGTGATGTGTATTTGTGTAATGAGGGAGGGTGTGGCCTAAGGAGATCAACACCCTATATCAAGGTGTGCAGAATTATTAGGCAGCTAGTTTTCCTCAGGCAAAATGGGCCAAAAAAGAGATTTAACTGACTCTGAAAAGTCAAAAATTGTAAAAAGTCTTTCAGAGGGATGCAGCACTTTTGGAATTGCTAAGATATTGGTGTGTGATCACAGAACCATCAAACATTTTGTTGCAAATAGTCAACAGGGTCGCAAGAAACGTTGTGAGAACAAAAGACGCAAATTAGCTGCCAAAGATTTGAGAAGAATCAAACGTGAAGCTACCAGGAACCCATTATCCTCCAGTACTTTCATATTCCAGAGCTGCAACCTACCTGGAGTGCCCAGAAGTACAAGGTGTTCAGTGCTCAAAGACATGGCCAAGGTAAGGAGGGCTGAAACCCAACCACCACTGAACAAGAAACATAAGTTGAAACGTCAAAACTGGGCCAAGAAATATCTGAAGACAGATTTTTTTCAAAGGTTTTATGGACCGATGAGATGAGAGTGACTCTTGATGGACCAGATGGATGGACCTGTGGATCAGTAATGGGCACAGAGCTCCACTCCAACGTGGAGGTGGGGTACTGGTATGAGCTGGTATTTTTAAAGATGAGCTAGTTGGACCTTTTTGCATTGAAGATGAACTCAAAATCAACTCCCAAACCTACTGCCAGTTTTTCAAGACACTTTCTTCAAACAGTGATACAGGAAAAAGACCATGATTTTTATGCAGGCCAATGCTCCATCACTTGCATCGAAGTTCTCCACTGCGTGGCCAGCCAGTAAAGGCCTTAAAGATGAAGGAATAATGACATGGCCCCCCTTCCTCATCTGACCTAAACCCTATCGAGAACTTGTGGGCACTTCTTAAACGCTAGATTTACGGGGGAGAAAAACAATACACCTCTCTGAAGAGTGTCTGGGAGGCTGTAGTCACTGCTCCACAAAAAGCTGATCGTCAACAGATCAAGAAACTGACAGACTCCATGAATGGAAAGGCTTATGACTGTTATTGGAAAGAAGGGTGGCTATATTGGTCATTGATTGATTGATTTATTTTTTTTGAAATGTCAGAGATGTTTATTTGTAAATTTTGAGGTGTTTGTTTATTATTCTCACTATAACAGATGAAAATAAACAAGTGAGATGGGAAAATTTTCATTTTTCCTTTAGTTGCATAATAAATCTGCACACTAATAGTTGCCTAATAATTGTGCGCACATATGTATTCCCCTGATGATGTTCACACTCACATTTCCGTTGTGAAACATTCAGGTTTCAGGTTTATTAACATTTTGGATTGACTGATAGCACTGTGTTTGTTCCATATTAAAATTAATCCTCAAAAATACAACTTGCCTAATAATTCTGCACTCCCTGTATATACACACACACCCATAATGAAACAATGCAATTCAGAGTAATCTGTCTTATACAGAAATATTCAAATATAACACTTCTACAGTTCAAAAAGTGGTTTAAGCCTTCATATGTAAGAAAAAAAAATTATTACCTATTACACTTTTGGCAAAAGAAGCTCTTTTTAAAGTAGCCAAGCCTAAGTCACCTATCTTTACCGATCCAGTTGGGCCAGTAATGAAAATATTATCACATTTCAGATCTCTATGAATGATTGGAGGGGTCCTAGTGTGCAAAAAGTATAAGCCTTTCAAAATCTGACGACACCAACTGCGTAAAACCTTTGGCTTCATTACTTTAAATCTCTTCAAATATCTATGGAAATAAAAGACAAAAAAAGGATTCAGCCTCAAACACATTATGCAAATTTGACATTTAAAGAAAAATTTTCATATTAGCCTTTAATATAGTATAGATATACAAAAACAATTTGAAGCTTACGTTTTCAGAGTGCCTGAGGTCATTAGCTCAGTCACAAGTACAATGCACTTCTTCCCTTTAACATGAGACTCCCAAGAGTCATAAAAACGCACAATATTAGGATGCTGCAAGCCCTTCAGCATCTCTGCTTCCTCTTTGAATCGCTGTCTTTCAGCCTTTGATAGCTTGCGATCCTGTAAATTAAATAATGGACATTATCACGAGTACAAAGTGATGATGATATATTTACTGTACATATGAACACGTATAAACATTCAATTGGCAAATTAAAAAATAAAGGTTTTCTACATGGCATGTTACCAAACCAAGGCTAAAGTTTACAAGGGCTGCTACAACAACTGTGGTATAAAATACTGATCTCTGTTTCACCTTTGTGCCAAGACGCCTGAATTATGAGGAGATCAGTATAATTTACAGTGCATCCGGAAAGTATTCACAGCGCATCACTTTTTCCACATTTTGTTATGTTACAGCCTTATTCCAAAATGGATTAAATTCATTTTTTTCCTCAGAATTCTACACACAACACCCCATAATGACAACGTGAAAAAAAGTTTACTTGGAAGTTTTTGCAAATTTATTAAAAATAAAAAAACTGAGAATTCACATGTACATAAGTATTCACAGCCTTTGCCATGAAGCTCAAAATTGAGCTCAGGTGCATCCTGTTTCCCCTGATTATCCTTGAGATGTTTCTGCAGCTTAATTGGAGTCCACCTGTGATAAATTCAGTAGATTGGACATGATTTGGAAAGGTACACACCTGTCTATATAAGGTCCCACAGTTGACAGTTCATGTCAGAGCACAAACCAAGCATGAAGTCAAAGGAATTGTCTGTAGACTTCCGAGACAGGATTGTCTCGAGGCACAAATCTGGGGAAGGTTACAGAAAAATTTCTACTGCTTTGAAGGTCCCAATGAGCACAGTGGCCTCCATCATCCGTAAGCAGAATAAGTTCAAAACCACCAGAACTCTTCCTAGATTTGGCCGGCCACCTAAACTGAGCGATCGGGGGAGAAGGGCCTTAGTCAGGAAGGTGACCAAGAACCCAATGGTCACTCTGTCAGAGCTCCAGAGGTCCTCTGTGGAGAGAGAAGAACCTTCCAGAAGGACAACCATCTCTGCAGCAATCCACCAAATCAGGCCTGTATGGTAGAGTGGCCAGATGGAATCCACTCCTTAGTAAAAGACACATGGCAGCCCGCCTGGAGTTTGCCAAAAGGCACCTGAAGGACTCTCAGACCATGAGAAACAAAATTCTCTGGTCTGATGAGACAAATATTGAACTCTCTGGCATCGCGTTTGGAGGAAACCAGGCACCGCTCATCACCAGGCCAATACCATCCCTAAAGTGAAGCATGGTGGAGGCAGCATCATGCTGTGGGGATGGAACTGGGAGAATAGTCAGGATAAAGGGAAAGATGCAGCAATGTACAGAGGTATCCTGGATGAAAACTTGCTCCAGAGCGCTCTTGACCTCAGACTGGGGTGACGATTCATTTTTCAGCAGGACAACGACCCTAAGCACACAGCCAAGATATCAAAGGAGTGGCTTCAGGACAACTCTGTGAATGTCCTTGAGTGGCCCAGCCAGAGCCCAGACTTGAATTCGATTGAACATCTCTGGAGAGATCTTAAAATGGCTGTGCACCGACGCTTCCCATCCAACCTGATGGAGCTTGAGAGGTGCTGCAAAGAGGAATGGGCGAAACTGGCCAAGGATGGGTGTGCCAAGCTTGTGGCATCATATTCAAAAAGACGTGAGGCTGTAATTTCTGCCAAAGGTGCATCGACAAAGTATTGAGCAAAGGCTGTGAATACTTATGTACATGTGATTTCTTAGTTTTTTTATTTTTAATAAATTTGCAAAAACCTCAAGTAAACTTTTTTGACATTGTCATTATGGGGTGTTGTGTGTAGAATTCTGAGGAAAAAAATGAATTTAATCCATTTTGGAATAAGGCTGTAACATAACAAAATGTGGAAAAAGTGATGCGCTGTGAATACTTTCCGGATGCACTGTATAAACTTTCACTTTTTCCACATTTGTGGTTCAGTTTTTGATTTCTACCACAGAATGCAGTAACCTAAAGAAATGCAGCTAAGATATGTAAACCAGAAACTGAAATACCATAAAGCAAGAAGGTTTTTTGGTGTGTATCATCAATTTGTTACCGTTTTTGCTTTGAATTTCACTTTTAAAACAAAGATACTTGGACTGTGTAACTTTTAAAAATAAAAGTAACATTTAATGCTCAAACCTTTTCAGAAGCATTAGAATTTTGGAAAAGCTGAAAAACATAGCTATACTGTTTTTCAACAAATAACCTAGACACACTTGCTGCAATAAACCAAAAACAAGTACAGGCAAAGAACAATAAAAATAGAACAAATGTATGATAACTTAATTTGACCTTCCTATTTCATAGAAGCCATATAAACAAGAATTCAAAAGTTAATTCTTAACTAAAACATTAACCAGGTAACATCATTCATTCCAAACCAGCTTTAAAATGTTCCTGTCACAGGTGTCACCCATCCATCTATCCAACTAACTAAAAGATAGAAACTAAATAGCGAAGAATGTATTACTTGCAGTTTAACTGCAGGGTTTATTTGTTGAAAGATTGTTGCTGCTTCAAATTTTTCTATGAAATTTACAAACAGCTACTGTAAAGAATTATCCTTTACACAGGTTAATACTTTCATTTACAGCAATACCAATAACCAGAATAAGATTAGCTGACTTTATCCTAACTATCAAGTTTCAGTCAATAGTTCTCAGAATCAAAATAGATGTACTCATGGTTTGCTTCTTGTTGATTATGGATATAAGACAGATGCAGGCAATTTAGTCACATCTTGTGATTATGGGCAGCACTGCAGTTTTTCTGGTTTCACACATAGTGATCTTCTTTTGCTAACAAAACTTAAACTGATCACCAACCACCCAACAGATGTTTCTCTCTTCTTCAGGAAGACTAACGTGTTGTTTTTCATACAGTCTCTCTTGTTTGTGGACCTTGCTTTCCTTTAGAAAGGTCTGGATTCATGGATTCCACATCCAACTCGGTTCGAGACAGTCTTCCACTTATATGGTCCATAACTAGTAAAAGGGATAACTCCTGAATATGTTAAGGCAAGGCAGAGACTGGACAGTGGATGAAAACCTAATTGTTGCAATTGGTCATAAAAGGAGAGAACATTTTGCCACTGGTTTCTTGGGTACACATAAGCACAAACCTTTATATGACGACAATTAATACAAGTTTTTTTCCTATCAAGGTTGTATGTGGTTGAGTCATGGGCTCTTCTTCACTGACCAAGTCCATCACAGAGACAACTCTCTATGTCATTTGCCTTAGCTCAACTTAAGAGACAAGTCTTTGAAGTTGAATTCCAAAGAGTGGCCCTGTTAAGAGAATTTATGGCCTTACCTGAAGTGTTCAGCTTCTCTGATGGCTGTCTTATAAGCAAAATACTTGTATGCCAAAGCAAAGTGGATAATCCCATTCTGTCCTACACAGCTCAAAAAAGTGATACTCCAGATAAAATACAATTATATGATGCTTAATTGCCTAAGTGCTACATAAAATATGTAAACCTTGGTCCCATTACACTCTAGCTCCCAGTAATATTGATGCCTCAGCAGGTCTAAATGATCATAAAAACCATTCCAAAGAGGTGGACATTTTTTTTTGGATTTGACAAAATAAAAAGTATTCCTTTCAGCCTGCATGTTCCACAGGATAACATGTAAAGAACACCTACTGAAGTGTGGTACTAGTGATGTCAAAACACCAGAACATTTAAATTAGAAGACAATGTAGTAAGTTTTAAGAACGTTTAAGAGAGATGGACATCTAGAACTGTGCTCCACTGGTAGCTGTGTTATTTTCCTATTTTTACTATCATTCCAATGTATCCTGTATTTAGTCAACCCAAGAAGACTTAATTACAAGTATATACAAGCATAAGAAACAGACAAAGGTGTCCAGAAAGAGAAGGAAAAAGGCAGATAAAAATTTATCAAAGTTTAAACCGGATTAAAGTTCAAGTACACAATATAGCCTGCCAGAGTCTGACTTGGAAAAGACGGGTGAAGTAACAGATCTGCCAGGACCTCACACTACAGCATCAGCTCCAATTGAAAGTGGAAGCAAAACTGCAAGTGAGGCGGGCAGTGAGAATTCGCCAAACTCTGGCAAATTACCAGAACTGAGCATGTCTTCTCTATCCCAACTGTTAACTTCTACCGACAACCCAAGTGAGTCAAAAGCAACAACTCTGCCCTTGGAGCGCAGAATTCAGATAAAGCTTCTTGTTTCCTGCCAATTTGAAAGTGATCTTTCATGACCAGTTCCACATCTTCAGTTCTCCCAAAGAAGCAGAAAATGTGCTAAGATGACGGATCCTGACATCACTTAAAATATTACCACGAGTCATAATGTGTCCTGGCAATGCAAAGAAGATTGTACTTGCAGTTTGTAATGCAGCATTTGCAGTAACTATACATTTTACAGTATTTCCTTTTCGGCCCCTTTTTCCCTCCACTTTTAAATCACAATTTAAATTTCTTATATTAATTGTATGTATAGTTTGGTAACCACTAAGTAACTAGTTATTTACAGTATGAAGACTTTTGTTCCTTTTTTTTTTTAATCACCTAAAGAGAATGTTTAAAATCATACTCTGGGTTTATTGCATCTGCACTGTACTATTTATGTATGCTTTTTACCCTGACAACTATAAGTGCCAACATGAGGACAGGCTTCGTAGCCACAATAGTCAACAACAATATGAAATCAAGGTTAATGCTATTGTATGAAACAATGTACTACTTTTACTTATGTTTACAAAATGTCTTCAAAAGTTCACAAGTGGTGTCTCTCTAACCAAACAGTGAGCTTTGTGAGCTGAGAATTGAAAGGTCTCAATTAAGATCTAAAGATGGAAAAAAAAATTCTCACCTAACAGGTCTATATGCCAAGGTAGTATTATTACAGGAGACTCGCTTAATAAGTAAAGGCCCAGTTTTGGGCGCAAAGAGACTAGATTGGCCAAATCTTTCACTCCAGCAATGCAAACTAGAAGTGTGGGACTTTTAATACATAAAACAATCCCATTTATAATATCAGACATAGTATCTGATGAAGGATAATTTCAAACTAAAGTAACTTTGATAAATATTTACGCACCTAATGTGGATGATAGAGTTTACCCAAAATGTATTTACATATATTCCTAATGTGAACACTTATAATAATTAAAATGGTCAGAGACTTTATGTCTTAAATCCTAACATGGATAGGTCTTCATCCATAGTGGTGATAACATCTAGCATGGCAAAAATAATCACACGGTTTGTAATGGGTCTAGCATTATCAGACCCATGGAGATTTTTAAATCCAAGCTCAACAGTATAATCCTTCTCACCAGTACATCACAGATACTCAAGAATTTATTATTTCTTTATTGTTAAAAATTACTGCCCATTATCAAATCTTCCATATATGATACTATTATCTTTGACCATATCCTTCTGATCACAGGGAGTACTGTATACCACTGTACCCTACACACTCATCTCATAGCTTGTGTTTTAACCCCCTGTCATCAGATGATAAGAACTGTACAAAATTCATCTGTGAGCAAATTGTTTGTTTTCTGGAGACAAATGCATCCTCGGAGGTCTCTGCAGGAATACTCTTGGAAACTCTAAAGGCTTTTTCAAGAGGGCAGATTTCATATCTTTTAAAAAAACATTGTAAAACTAGGAAGGTGTCAGAGCTATTCAACAAACAACCAGAATAGATTAAGAACATGCCAAGTCCCCAAATGAGGCACTTTATAGGAAAAAAGACTAGTCTTACAATCAGAATTTAACCTCAACAACAAAAAGAAATGGAACAGCTCATCTTTAACACTAGAATCCGTGACGCCTACGAAAAAAAAGTTATAATCCCGGTCCACCTTAAATTACTTTGCACTTCTCCATTTGTTTTGCAAAAGTGTCGATCAGCACAAGCAGCCTGCTATCCCATCCCCCCCCCACTGCCACAGCTCAAGTTGAACAAAACATTCTTCCAGCTCAAGTCTGTTTATCTGGGTGTGAGGCGCTTGGAGTTTTACAGGGTAAATAATACATTGTTATTTGGAACACATGCATTTCATGAGTGATCTGTCTACAACAATCTGGATAAATGTAGGATGACAGGAAATGCGAGGCAAGAAATGTTGAACACATAGTTAAAACCAACTTTGTTCATGTTATAGTAATGACAAAATTTTGACCAGAAGTGCATAGTGTGTGAAACTGAAGTCCAAATATCAAAAATACTTTCACAAAAGGTATAACAAAACAAGTGTGCCTTTATTCAAGAATATAACTGAAGAAAAAAATCCAGTTAGGGTACGACGCGGACACAACTGCTTGGCTGGTGCAGAGGTAAGAATTGTTGACTCATAATTAAGAGCTTGCGGGTTCAATTCCAGGTCCTTCCTACATTTACCGTTTTGAGTAGTGAGCTGCTTTTACTGTTACTATTTTAGAATAAAAACTTACATTTGATTTGAGTCTGTAAAAGCCGGTGTAAATTTACGGTACTTGTAAAGGTTAGCGTTTTTTAGTTCTATTTTCTCTGTCGCGTTCACACACCCATCAATCTGACACTGCTGTTTTCAAATAAAGAGTGCTATAACAGAGGTGAACTCAGATAAGAGTTCTACATCGGAGAAACCGAACAGATGCCTCCCCAAGAAACGTCCAGACACACACAAGAACAACGCAGCTGCACCAGGCGTAAAGGTGAAAGATGGCACCGTTTGGATGCAACAACAGGTTTGCCATCATCCTACCAGTGAATCTGCCCCACACATCCTTCAATGGAACAGCAGGGCCTACAGGAAAAGATCAGTTATGTAAAGTGTGATGGCAGCTTCCACCTGCAGTTAAAGACACTTCAGTAAACAAGCAACTCTCCACGCTAGTGTTTAGATCTGGCAGTGCCATGCTTACTGTGTATATGTGTAAAAAGAAGTCTGACTGCATTCTCGGCACCATTGTTTGCATATACAATTGCAGGCACCTCACACCCAGATAAACAGAATTGAGCTGGGAGAACTTTTTGTCCAACTTGAGCTGCGGCGGTGGGGGATGGGATAGCAGGTTGCCTGCTGCTTGTGCTGATCAACACATCTGCAAAATAAAAATGCTAATGGAGAGGTGCGAAAGAATTTAAGTTGGCCCAGTATTATGACTTTTTTCGTACACTTTTGGCATCTTAACAGTAATTCATGTTTAGTGATTTCAAATATTTGACTAGAGGAAAAATGACACTGGTCAGAAAGGTGCGATGATGGTATAATTTAGTATGTTATCTTCCCAAACACTGGTGTCAAAAGCTTTTTTGTCAGGAATCGACTGTATACAAAATTCTTTTACTAAATACAAATCAATTATGTTTAAGTTAATCTATACTAATAAAAGGCAAAGCCCTCACTCACTCACTCAAATTCTCCAACTTCCCGTGTAGGTAGAAGGCTGAAATTTGGCAGACTCATTCCTTACAGCTTACTTACAAAAGATGGGCAGGTTTCATTTCGAAATTCTACACGTAATGGTCATAACTAGAAGCTATTTTTCTCCATTTACTGTAATGGAGTTGAGCTCGAAAGTCGTGGGGGTGCGGAGTTTCGTTTGACATCATCACGCCTCCCACGTAATCACACAGTACGTAGAAAACCAGGAAGAGCTCCAAAAACCGCTGAAGAAAACATGCATTATATAATTAAGAAGGCAGCGAAACAATTAGAAGCGAGCGAGTGACATATAAAACATATTCAGAGGCTCACGTGAACTGACACAGTGCGCAGACAAAAAGCAACAGTTCCAAAGAGTGCTGAACAAAAACTGAATTATACTGCTATGCTCAAATAGACAAACCACACGCCATGGCGCAATAGTAGAGGCTTCACCTTTAGCGCCGGCTTCCGAGGTTCGATTCCCGAGAGGGGATGCACTGAGTATGTACGCATTTTTATTCATTTTAACTTTGCATCCCCTTGGTTTGAGACGTATGAAAAAATATGCGGTTAACGCAGAAAGACAGATCACCAATTGAAGTTTTATGAATAATGGATACTTTATTTGCAATCAATGATTGTTTTGGTAAAGCCATACTCAGTGTATTCATTAGATGAACGGTAAAAAAGTAAGAGCGAGGGGAGGATGACTTATTGAGGCACGCAGGCAAAACCACAATAGCACACGTTTTGTTATGCGCCATGATTATATTTGAATTTGTATAATTTTGACAGGATATATTTTTATGGAGAGCAAAATCTTTTGGGATATTTCACATTTAAGTTTATTTTTTATATAAAATTACATAAGAGTAAAAAATTTTAATGTTTGTTCTTTTTGTTCTTTTAACGTTTACTTTATTTCTAACTTGTATAATTTAGACAGGATATATTTTTATGGAGAGCAAAATATTAGTTATATAGTTATTTAAGGTTTGAGTTGATTTATTCCGGAATAATATTCTGTCAACTAAATAAAAATTCCTTCTATTTAAAATTTAAATAGAACTTGAACATATACGATAGTTGTGTATATATATATATATATATATATATATATATATATATATATATATATATATATATATATATATATATATATATATATATATATATATATATATATATATATATATATATATATATATATATACACATACACACATATATGACAGCAACACTCATCAATCACAACAGTGACGAAACAATTACATTGACAATCATGTTACGTTATTTTCAAAATGTTTCCTTTTCTTTTTCATTGCTTCTTCAACACACTACTTCTCTGCTGCGAAGCACGGGTATTCTGCTAGTTTACATATAGACTATGAATAAAGTATGCAGCAGTACTACCTGAAAATGGTGGTACTTGAACTGCACGTTTCGGATTTGTACTACTTAATGATAATCCCTATGTAATTATGTTCTAGCGATGACAGCATATTGACTAGCTTACCACAATTCCAGTCACCAGATGCAGATGAAAACAATTTAGTGCAATTTAGAAAGCAATTTATAGGATGGTCAAGCTAAAGAAAACAATGATTGGGGTGCAGCCTCTGACAAAAAAAAAAAAGGGAACACTTGGGGGTTGGTGGCAGGATTGGCACACCAGCCACTGTAAAATAAAAAATAAAAACTCACATATTTCATTTGAACTAGTGTGGTACTGAGGTGTCACTCCTTCCACGACTGCACTTGGGTCCCAATTTGGGATCCTGTGGCAAATTCTCCCAACCACCACCTCAACATGTTAACTAAGTTGAAAAGCAAAGCAAATGAATTACGTGCGTATTGCATCTTGAATAGCGACCATGCTTTAATCGTTCTAAAACTAAAAGCAATCAAATGACCAATCAGCATTTAAAGATGGGGCTGAGGGTTTCTCCCTTAGAAACTTAACGGATCAGTCATTCGTGCATTAGATCGAGGGTCTGTGATATTCTTTATTTCCTGACAATATACAAGCTTATCTAAATACTTTCGAAAGCAGTAACAAACAAAAAAAACAAAAATGTAGCATCATATTAAACTAGCTGCATTACCTAGCAGCTGTAGTTTTTTTTTTAATAAATCAAGTGTTAATATTATTGGCAGGCAGGGGGGCATAGTGGTTAAACCCTTGGACCTACAATTTCCTTTCATTACTTCTGCTGGAGCACAAAAAAAAGTTAATGACAGTTCTGCAGACTGAAACACCTAATTGATAAGAGGTCAAAGGAGAATGGCCAGAGTAGTTTGACTTGACAGAAAGCCTACAGTAATTCAGATAATCACTATGTACAACTGTGGTAAGAACAAAAGGATCGCAGGACGCACAACAACATGTCAAACCTTGAGACAGATTGGCTAGAACTGTAGAAAACTATGGGGTTCCACTCCTGCGAGCAACAAATAGAAAGCTAAGGTTGCAGCAGACTCACCAAAACTAAACAGCTGAAGACTGGAAAAACCTAGCCTGTACTAATGCATTGGTTTCTCATGAGACAGGGAGATGGTAGGGGTCCGATTCTGGCACCAACAGCATGAATCCATGTACCAAACCTGCTCTGTCTCAACAGTCCAGGAAAATGGTGTATTGGTTTTCGGATTGTTTTCATGAAACACCTTGGGCTTTGTAATACCAATCAATCATCACTTGAATGCCACGGATTATTTTAGTATGGTTGCTAACCATGTGCATCTCTTCATGGCCACAACTTGCCCATGTTCACTTGGCTACTTCCAGCATAATACACCATGTCATAAGGTAACTGTCCCAAATTGGCTTCATTGAACATTAGATTCTTGCTAATCAATGGCCGTCCCATATCTCTGAATCTGGACACCAATAGAAACACCTTTGAGATGTGGAAGAACAGATCATTAGTCTGCTGCCTGCTCATGCTGTCAGTTTGCAGAAACTGCATAATGCAATCATGTCAACATGGACCAGAATCTTAAAGGAATGTTTCTAACATCTTGTGGAATCAATGCTACAAAAGAACTGAAGCAGTTTAAACAGCAAAAAGGAGGCCCTTCCCAGAATTAGTGTAGAGTACACACACATATATATGTTCACCATACAAATCTGCACCAGGCATCTGATCGGCACCAAACTGGGCTTGAGGCTCCTTTGTGACCAGGAGAAGGTCATGGGGTATGTTTGGTTCGGAAAAATGTTCGTGGTGAACCGCAGAGCACCTTTTCACCGACACAACCATCGGCACACGTCCCCATACTTATCATTGACAAGATGGTCGCACGTTCCAACAGACGTGCACCGCAGCACCATCTAGCGGCAGCTTTAGTCTCTGTGCGTCGCTCTTTACGCATGTTTCTTTAAATTGCCAACAGATGGCGGAAGTGTCCTAGTATGAGAAGGCCGACTGCTTTGATTGGGTGAAGAGCAACTGCCGTATGGATGTAAAACGTGAACGACCCAGTGTGCGTGACCGGCTGACACACTGACGCACGGATAGTGCTGTATTTCATTCGCCAACGTCTATTATATGCAATCACGTTTGAACAGAGATTCACCTTAAAAAGACACCATCCTTCCCCCACCACTTTCCCCAAACTCAGCACCGGTTGTATGTCACTTCTCTCTGTAGTTACCACTGCCAGTGCCAATGTCAATCAGAAAAATGTTTGTTCTATTGCTATGTTCTGTTTCTGTCATTTGGGAAATTCTCTGGTAATAGATTCCCAGGCAACGCTGGGTACTAATGCTAGTGTATTATGTATTTTGTTATTTTATATATATATATATATATATATATATATATATATATATATATATATTTTTTTATTACACACACACACACACACACACACACACACTCACACAGTATATGCTCCAATAGTGGCCCTCGGCGTTTATTTGCAAAACTAGCCTCGGGTACTGGCGCTTATAGACTGGCTGCAATTCGAGACCGGCCATTATTAAATAAAACCTTCAGAACGCAATATTTTTTTACGCGCGTGTCGGTACATATAGGTACACAAAAATATCGGCTAATATTACAAACAGCTACTTTATTTCAATTTTACATACTGCATAAGACTGTTAAAGATAAATGGCAATGTCTTCTGTACCTTCCGCTGCTATTCGTCGTCCGAATCCGCAATGGCGGCGTTGTTGTCCAGTTCACTATCGTCTTCCTCTTCTTCCTGGTTTGTCAGTATTTTAGTCAACCCGGCACAAAAATGAAGCAGTTTTAGAAACCGGTATACAGTATCCGTATTTCTTACACATGTAACATGCTGACATGCACATGTATTACACACGCAAAGATACAGATGCTTACAATGTACGCTAGTAGGCAAATATCAAAGACCTGGCTACTGTTAGACCCCGATTACTATTTGGCCACGTCTCCTCTGAAGCCCGGCACTTATTAGAAACCGGTGACAATAAGAGACTCTGTGTTTATTGGAGCATATACGGTATATGTCTATGGCCGGCTTGTCATCCCGGCCAATACCCAAAGGCCGCCAGATGGAGCTCTCCCTGCAGTATGGAGGTGACCCGGATACCAGCAGGGAATCATGGACGATGGAGTTTTCCCCTACAGCCCTGCTGGATACCACAGGGGCTAACAGAGGACGCTGCAGGGAGGCCCAGAGAGTCGTATTTGCCCTACGCCCCAGAAGTGTGTCCGAGTCACATGGACAAGAGGAATGATGTACTTCGGGATGAAGACGACGACTTTTTAATCTGACCCGGAAGTGATAGGGGAATCACATGGACTGTGGGATTGGAAACACTTCTGGGTCAGAAACTATAAAAGGACATTGGGAAATCCCAGACGTTGAGCTGAGCTGGGTGGAAGGGTGGCAATGCGTCTGGGAGAGTGGAGGAATTGTTCATTGTGTATTTTGTAGTGATTAATGAGTATTGTGGAGAGGAGGGTGCTTTGTGCACTATTAATTAATAAAGTCAACTATTGGATTTTTATCTGGTGTCTGACGTATTGTCTGAGGGTTCGAGGGAGCGATAGCACCCCCTGTCACATTATATACCACTTATAGCATGACAATGGATTGCTACATCTTCCCATGGGCTCACCAAGGAGGTCAGGTGCAGTGCGAGTTGGGTGGTGGCCGGAGGCGGGGACCTTGGTGGTCTGATCCTCGGCTACAGAAACTGGCTCTTGGGACGTGGAATGTCACCTCTCTGAAGGGGAAGGAGCCTGAGCTAGTGCGCAAGGTTGAGAGGTTCCGGCTAGATATAGTCGGACTCACCTCGACGCACAGCTTGGACTCTGGAACCAATCTCCTTGAGAGGGGCTGGACTCTCTACCACTCTGGAGTTGCCCCCGGTGAGAGGCGCCGAGCAGGTGTGGGCATACTTATTGCCCCCCGACTTGGAGCCTGTATGTTGGGGTTTACCCCAGTGGACGAGAGGGTGGCCTCCCTCCACCCCTGGGGGAAGGGTCCTGACTGTTTGTGCGTATGCGACGAACAGCTGTTTGGAGTATCCACCCTTTTTGGAGTCTCTGGAGGGGGTGCTAGAGGGCATACCTTCCGGGGATTCCCTCGTTTTGCTGGGAGACTTCAATGCTCACGTGGGCAATGACAGTGAGACCTGGAAGGGCGTGATTGGGAGGAATGGCCCCCCCGATCTGAACCCGAGTGGTGTTTTGTTATTGGACTTCTGTGCTCGCCACGGATTGTCCATAACGAACACCATGTTCAAGCATAAGGGTGTTCATATGTGCACTTGGCACCAGGACACCCTAGGCCTCAGTTCGATGATCGACTTTGTGGTTGCGTCGTCGGACTTGCGGCCATATGTCTTGGACACTCGGGTGAAGAGAGAGGCGGAGCTGTCAACTGATCACCACCTGGTGGTGAGTTGGCTTGATGGTGGGGAAGATGCGGTCAGACCTGGTAGGCCCAAACGTGTTGTGAGGGTCTGCTGGGAACGGCTGGCAGAGTCCCCTGTCAGAAGTAGCTTCAACTCCCACCTTCGGCAGAACTTCGACCACATCCCGAGGGAGGCGGGGGACATTGAGTCCGAATGGGCCATGTTCCGTGCCTCTATTGTTGAGGCGGCCGACTGGAGCTGTGGCCGTAAGGTGGTCGGTGCCTGTCGCGGCGGCAATCCCCAACCCGTTGGTGGACACGGCGGTGAGGGATGCCATCAAGCTGAAGAAGGAGTCCTATAGGACTTTTTGTCCTGTGGGTCTCTGGAGGCAGCTGATAGGTACCGGCAGGCAAGCGGAATGCGGCCGGTTGTTGCTGAGGCAAAACTTCGGGCATGGGAGGAGTTTGGAGAGGCCATGGAGAGCGACTTTCGGACGGCTTTGAGGAGATTCTGGTCCACCGTCCGGCGTCTCAGGAAGGGGAAGCAGTGCAGTGTCAACACTGTATATGGTGGGGATGGTGTGCTGCCAATCTCACTCGGGACATTGTGGGTCGGTGGGGAGTACTTCGAAGACCTCCTCAATCCCACTAACATGCCTTCCAATGAGGAAGCAGAGCCTGGGGACTCTGAGGTGGGCTCTCCCATCTCTGGGACTGAAGTCACCGAGGTGGTCAAAAACTCCTTGGTGGCAGGGCCCCGGGGTGGATGAGATATGCCCAGAGTTCCTTAAGGCTCTGGATGTTGTAGGACTGTCTTGGTTGACACGTCTCTGCAACATTGCATGGACATCGGGGACAGTGCCTCAGTGCCTCTCTTTAAAAAGGGGGACCGGAGGGTGTGTTCCAACTATAGAGGGATCACACTCCTCAGCCTCCCTGGAAAAGTCTATTCGGGGTTCTGGAGAGGAGGGTCCGTCGGATAGTCGAACCTCAGATTCAGGAGGAACAGTGTGGTTTTCGTCCTGGTCGCGGAACAGTGGACCAGCTCTACACCCTTAGCAGAATCCTGGAGGGTGCATGGGAGTTTGCCCAACCAGTCTACATGTGTTTTGTGGACTTGGAAAAGGCATTGACCGTGTCCCTCGGGAATCCTGTGGGGGTGCTCGGGAGTATGGGGTACGGACCCCTGATAAGAGCTGTTGGTCCCTGTACAACCGGTGTCAGAGCTTGGTCCGCATTGCGGCAGTAAGTCGAGCCCATTTCCAGTGAGAGTTGGACTCCACCAGAGCTGCCCTTTGTCACCGATTCTGTTCATAACTTTTATGGACAGAATTTCTAGGCGCAGCCAGGGTGTTGAAGGGGTCTGGTTTGGTGGACTCAGGATTGGGTCACTGCTTTTTGCAGATGATGTTGTCCTGTTTGCTTCATCAGGCCGTGATCTTCAGCTCACTCTGGATCGGTTCGCAGCTGAGTGTGAAGCGGCTGGGATGAGAATCAGCACCTCCAAATCCAAGACCATGGTCCTCAGCCGGAAAAGGGTGGAGTGCCCTCTCAGGGTTGGGGGCGAGATCCTGCCCCAAGTGGAGGAGTTCAAGTATCTTGGGGTCTTGTTCACGAGTGAGGGAAGAATGGATTGTGAGATTGACAGGCGGATCGGTGCGGTATCCGCAGTGATGCGGGCTCTGCATCGGTCTGTTGTGGTGAAAAAAGAGCTGAGCCGTAAGGTAAAGCTCTCAATTTACCAGTCGATCTACGCTCCTACCCGCACCTATGGTCATGACCTATGGTAGTGACCAAAATAACGAGATTGCGAATACAAGCGGCTGAAATGAGTTTCCTCCGCAGGGTGTCTGGGCTTTCCCTTAAAGATAGGGCGAGAAGCTCAGTCATCCGGGAGGGGCTCAGAGTAGAGCCGCTGCTCCTCCGCATCGAGAGGAGTCAGATGAGGTGGCTCGGGCATCTGATCAGGATGCCTCCTGGACGCCTCCCTGGTGAGGTGTTCCGGGCACGTCCAACCGGGAGGAGGCCCCGGGGAAGACCCAGGACACGCTGGAGGGACTGTCTCCCGGCTGGCCTGTCTCCCGGCTGGCCTTTGGGATTCTCCCGGAAGAGCTGGAAGAAGAGGCCGAGGAGAGGGAAGTCTGGGCTTCTCTGCTTAAGCTGCTACCCCCACGACCCGACCTCGGATAAGCGGAAGAGGATGGATGGGATGGATGGATGGCTACATTTATTTTAACAAGCTGTCTTTTAAAAGTCATTGTAAAGTGTTACTGATATTTTACTAAATCTTACTATCCATGTTTCTTTGTTGATGAGCCCCATTGAAGAATTTTTTGGTAACAGAACAGTAATCACACCAAAATGACTGAAAATACAACTCACGACTGGTATTTTTCAATATCATTTTAACAAAGTTTACTGACCGCCTTCAATCACAGAGCATCCCGGTAAAACGTCAATAGCGTTTAATATACCTGCAGCCTTAGAACGCAGACATCAGGACATCACTGTGCGTGTATGTTTACTAACAGATATGACAACATTTTGCACGGAGCATACGTTAAAACAAAAGACAAGCAGCGCGCAAAAGCAAGCGAACAAGAGGAGTTCTTCAGCAATCACATCTCAGTGCACCTAAGAGAAGGGACACGGAATTCTATGAGGCACAGATATTTTAGAGCACCTGTTCAAATATTTGTTGATTGATTAAGATCAGCGATTTTCAACAGTTCACAGGTGTGCCGTAAGATTTTTTTTTAAAGCAAACTAAAGACTTCTTTGAAGAAATAGGACGCAAAATAAGTCCATGACACAGATTCTATACCATTTTATATGATTTTTATATAATTTTAATATACATACACTATATGTGAACTATAAACCAATACATGTATAATTGTGCATTTTAACCAGTTTACATCTCTCAACTTGTCAAAAATTTTTATATAATCAATTTATATGAACCTTAATATACACATTATGTTTGTATTGCATGCGCACCTTGCTGTGTAATTATTTCAATTAATTGGTATTGTCGAGCACATAGTGTCCCCATTTATACCCCACTACACAGAGGCTGAATTTGAATAAGAAATAATAGAAATCACTGCGCTGCTTTCTATCTTTGACAAACTAACGTTTTATTGGTTGAAAAAAATGATCACCCCTGACAGATACACTTAATCAGTAGTGTGTGTGTGTTGTGTGCATGTAAGTGTATGTGTGTGTGGTTTTGTCAGTTTTACTATAAAAACAGTTAGACATCAGTTATTTGTAAAGCAGGAATATTCTGGTCATTCTGATCCCTGATCAACATTTAAAAGAAATGGCGCAACTCCAGTGTTTTCCTCCATAACATCCTTTCAGCAAATAGAACTAAGCTCCTTGCTAAAGCAGATCGCCCTTTAATGACATGCTTCCAATACGGAATAAAAGAAAATCACCGGGCGGCTTTCGGTCAATGATAAACCAGCGTATCATGAGGTAAAGAAATGGGGCATTATGTGGTTGAGATCAGTCCTTTCCGGTAACTTGCTTTTGAGAGGAATCTGTCATGGGAGGGACAAGAGGGAGCGAGTGAGGCGGGTACAAAGAGCCAGAGCGGGACGGAGCTGAGCAAGGAGGCGGGTATCTGTGTGAGTGTTTTAAATAATGAAAGGAAAAAAGGTGCTTTGAAATCAAGTACACCCAACCAAGACGGCATAGAAACAAAACGTGGCAGACAGGCATATGCTACTTGTATAAAATACATGCAATAATGACACAATATTGAAGCAATGATGAAGCGAAGGGGAGATGCTAAACTTAAGTGGCCGCGCGCTGTGCCTGCCCATAAATTCCAACCAATGTATATATCTGAACCGACCTAAATATTAAAACGGATCTCTCTCAACCACAATATATATTTTAACGGATGTATCTGAACCGATGTATATACAGTGGGTACGGAAAGTATTCAGACCCCCTTCAATTTTTCACTCTTTGTTATATTGCAGCCATTTGCTAAAATCATTTAAATTAATTTTTTCCCTCATTAATGTACACACAGCACCCCATATTGATAGACAAAAAAAAGAATTATTGAAATTGTTGCAAATTTATTAAAAAAGAAAAACTGAAATATCACATGGTCCTAAGTATTCAGACCCTTTGCTCAGTATTTAGTAGAAGCACCCTTTTGAGCTAATACAGCCGTGAGTCTTCTTGGGAAAGATGCAACAAGTTTTTCACACCTGGATTTGGGGATCCTCTGCCATTTCTCCTTGCAGATCCTCTCCAGTTCTGTCAGGTTGGTTGGTAAACGTTGGTGGACAGCCATTTTTAGGTCTATCCATAGATGCTCAATTGGGTTTAAGTCAGGGCTCTGGCTGGGCCATTCAAGAACAGGTCACAGAGTTGTTGTGAAATCACTCCATTATTTTAGCTGTGTGCTTAGGGTCATTGTCTTGTTGAAAGGTAAACCTTCAGCCCAGTCGGAGGTCCTTAGCACTCTGGAGAAGGTTTTTGTCCAGGATATCCCTGTACTTGGCCGCATTCATCTTTCCCTCGATTGCAACCAGTCGTCCTTTCCCTGCAGCTGAAAAACACCCCCACAGCATGATGCTGCCACCGCCATGCTTCACTGTGGGGACTGTATTGGACAAGTGATGAGCAGTGCCTGGTTGTCTCCACACACTGAGGAGAGGCAAGACACATGATAGCCTGCATGGAGTTTGCTAAAAGACACCTGAAGGACTCTGAGATGGTGAGAAATAAGATTTTCTTGTCTGATGAGACCAAGATAGAACTTTTTGGCCTTAATTCTAAGCGGTATGTGTGGAGACAACCAGGCCGAATGGATGTATCCCAACCAATTTATAAAATTACGAACCAATCTTTTTTTGCCATGCTAAATTGCCATGTCCGCACTGTGAGACGCCTAAGACAGCGCTACAGGGAGACAGGAAGGACAGCTGATCATCCTCGCAGTGGAAGAGCCTGGATCTCAATCCCATTGAGCTCGTCTGGGACCTGTTGGATCGCAGGGTGAGGGCTAGGGCCATTCCCCCCAGAAATGTCCAGGAACTTGCAGGTGCCTTGGTGGAAGAGTGGGGTAACATCTCACAGCAAGAACTGACAAATCTGGTCCAGTCCATGAGGAGGAGATGCACTGCAGTACTTCAAGCAGCTGGCCACACCAGATACTGACTGGTACTTTTGATTTTGAGCCTCCCTTCAATCAGGGACACATTGTGAAACATTTTTAGTTTATGTCTTATGGTGTTGACTCTTTTAGTGTTCATACAAATATTTACACATTAAGTTTACTGAAAGTAAAAACAGTTGAAAGTCAGAGGACGTTTTTTTTTTTTGCAGATAGAGATAGATATAGACTTCCATTTCATCAGACTGCGAACTCCAGCATGTCTTTGGGACAGTTTGCAACTGATAGTAAAACAACATCATTATCTCCAAATCTGCCACAAGTGTAGGAGTTTAAGTAACTCAGTATCTTCATGAGTGACGGAAAAGTTCTAGTCAGATTGACAGGCTGATTAGGGTGGCAAGTGTAGTTCTACAGTGTCTACACTGATCTGTACTGATCTGCAGGGTTTTAGACTGCAACTAAAATGGTCACAAATGTGACCAAAAATTGGTTTTGGAGCTTATCATTTCTACTTAGTTCACCAATGATGAAGGAAATCATTGAACCTTTAAATTACAGGAATATTATAACAGATGCAAAAGCCCTTTTTTATATAATTGTCGAGATGATGTGATGTCAACTTATGTGTCAGTCTAAGCTCCCCTTGGATATCCACAACACGGATAGAGTTTTATATACTTCATATATTCGTGCTAGGTACAAGGAACATGCAACAAAAATGACAGACTTGGAAATGCATGTGCGAAAATATTTCTAAGCAAATGGCGTAGCGGCAGCCATGTATTCTAAATGGAGAATATCAAAGAGAGGCTTGTTACGCTTGTGCCAGAACAATGAAGAAAGGGCTGCATATGACACACCCGGTCATCAAAACACAGGACAGGCATCCAAAACATTAAAAATTCATCTACCCATCATTTAGGTCCCCTGTAGAATTCAGTTATCCCTTCTGTTTTGGTGTAGGCACAGTAAGGAGAGACTATTACAGATCTTGTCTTACTTGTTCATCTTTGCATGCCATTTCTCTTTTGATTTAATACATGTTCCATGTACGATGCCAGCTTCTCCATTAGTAAAAATGCACATGCAGCAGCCTGCCCACTATTTCCTGTCACATAATGTCATGAAGTCTGCATTTTAAGGTTGTAGGTGTATTACATGCTATTGTCACATTATTGGGGTACTCCGATTAATTGATAAATTCCACTTTGCTAGCTTTTATTTATACCATGTCATAAGGAAGTAATAAAGTACTTTGTGTTAAATGGAAAAGTCTATATATATATATATATATATATATATATATACACACACACACACACACACGGTGATGGTAGAAGAACAGGAACATATCAAAAAAGAAAGAAATGAAACATTATTTGTACCAAAAAATAAAATCCCTTGCCGGTCATGACCACCATTAACCTATAAAAGGATGTGTGACAGAAATGGATCAAGAGGAAGGGGCCCATTGAGAGTGCTTATGTCTAGGGTCCAGAGTTCTGTGCAATACCCCCAGTTGCACACACAAAAACTGATCAAACTGAACACTGTGTAGCTAAAAAACTGTGCAGTGTCTTTAATAAGCCTATCAGACAATCTTCCATTGCATATTCATATCTACTGTGCCTCTGCATCCTCTTCACCAGAGGGGACACCAACTTCGACAGCTGAGACTTTGCTGTAGAAATGCATGCCCCTGTAAGCTGCTTGAAAAATGAACATTATACAGGTAAACTTGTTCAAAATGTATTCTAAAAGACTGTAGACCAGGGGTCTCCAACACTTTGCTCGCGAGCTACCGGTAGCTCGCAACCCCAAGTAGCTCGCCAAAGGGTTAATGAATCCTACATAAATTTGAAAACTTGATTAGTCAAATTAGTGGTGGGCGATCTTTCCAAAAAAATCATATCATGATCCACAATCTGAATTGCAATCTACCTTTTCAACGAGGCACACACTTAATAGAATATCTGGACTCAAACTCATCAAGACCTATGCAACACTATTTTAAATATCAAACAAAGTTGAATTCAATTGTTCTCTTGTTCGCTAGCTAAGTGGAGATAAGGAGATAAGGCCCCTCCCATTGGCCTGCTGCCTTTTTCTCAGATTCATGCAAATTGGTACCGCAAGTGAACTATGATACATAGCGAAATGAGAGAAGTCACAAAAATCAACCAGAATGTTCAAGCAAATTATTGGAAAAAAAAAAAACAAAAACAAAACAGATCTAAATCCATTAAGTAGTTCACTTGTGAAAAGCAGACAGACATTAGATTTTATATATTCGTAAATCTTCATAATAATGTGCAGTTAATGTCTCAACAGCATTCTCTGCATTTCTGGAGCTTAGTAGAGACAGATAACTAAGAATCTTCACCAAGCAACTATGAAAATGTCTGCTTTGCTTGGGTCTACATACCTCGGAGTCCGCATTTTCTGACACGAAATCCAAGTTCAGAACAAGTTGCTCCACTCCACCATACACCTCTCTTGTTGACTCCATGCAAAGCCAGTCAGACTAACTAACTAAACTAAACTAACTAAAACACATCACGCATGCAACTGGACATGTGAATAAAGTGAAACAGTGACATGGAACAAAATGACTAATAAGTAATATCTGTGTATTTGGTATTGCATTGTTCTGTTTTGACAGCATTCATGTTTTAATTCAATACTGTGAGATACATTAGAAAATGTATACAGACATACAAAATGCATCAGTAGGTGAACTAAATTTTTGTGATGTTTTAATGCAAAATGTGAGTTGTGGACACCAACTTTTTGTAAATGTTCATGCAAAACAAGCTTATTCAGTTTGTTTGGGTTGAAATAAAACTAGGAGAATAAACGTTAGAAAACATAAGTAGCTCTCAGCCATTTTCATTTTGTAAAAGTAGCTCAGTTCAGTATCAGTTCATATTTAATGTGCCTCTCCATCTCATCCACTTTAGAGGACACTCATTTTCCACAGCTGGGCCTTTGTTGTTGAAATGCACATCCGTTTACAAAATGAACAATGGATAGCTAAATTTGAGCTAAATCGATTTAAAAAAAAAAAAAAATCTAGGAAGATTTGTTACTTTTTTCTCTTCTGTACCCTTTTGTGCAAGGGACACTTATTGCCCCAGCTGGAGCAGAGCTGTAAAAATGCATGCCCCCTGTCTGCTGCTTACAAAAATAACACTGGACAGCTACAATTCTTCAAAATGTATTTTAAAAGATTGTAGAAAGTCATCTATCACTTTCATGTTTACTGTGGACTTCTGTCTCATCCATTGGGGGTTGGGGGCACTTATTTTCACTCATTTCTGGAGCCGAGCAGAAATGTGCGCACCCTGCCATCTGATTTTACCTCAAAATGCAGCAGCTATTGACAACTGTATTCTCACAATCAAGGGGACATCAAACCATCCATTGAGGAATAGAAAGTTATAGGAGTTAGGAGTTTCTGCAGCACACTGGGCTAAAATCATTTGCTCAACATTAAAATGTGGTAGCCCAGGATAACACACAGACAGAAAACAAAAGGGAAAGTCAATGAGTAGTACCAATACAGGCATTACCTTTCACAATATCCAACTCAAAAGCACAAGCCTCACCAGCTTTAGAGAAAACCTTCAATTGCATATTAAGAAAAGCTGGAGATTACAGTCAAGGAACTAGAAAGCTAGTTTGAAAATATGAGGGGTAATCACAGCAAGGAAGCTTACATAGGTCAGAGATCAATTGTTGCTTCTCAGTCTTCTAAATAATCATTCATAGCCAGATTTAACCACTTTGGAGAAAATGAGACTGACACTTTAACTGGTATCAAGAAGTCCTGATGAAGAATGCATGTGATGTCAAGGCTGTGGAAACATAATGGTGAATGCTAAAAATTCTTAAAGGCCATTTATCAGACAACGCAACATGAGCACCTGTGGATGCTACTGCTACACAAGCAGTGTACGGTTTATACTTGTGCACATATTTTATGTAAATTTGGAGGATTCCACAAGGTGCAATGCAAGATACCATCACAACAAGAAAACAATGTTCGGCTTCACTGTGTTGTGAATTACTCAAAATATCCATTAAAATCCCAGGATACCTTGCCACAATATCTCTGAAAAGGAAGGACTTTAATGATTACATCCATCAATCCAGTGACCCGTCCATTCCATCCAGCATTGGGGTGAGGCAGAAACAATCCCTGGATGGGGCATCCACTCATCGCAAGGTGAATACTAGCACACACATACACTAGTGTCATTTTAGCATCACCAAATCCACAAACCTGCATCCCCTCAGAAGGAAACTGGAGCACACTGTGGAAACCCACCAAGAAATCATGCAAACTTCAGGTAGGGAACACCAGGGACATGACTCCCTACTGTGAGTCACCATGCTGCCCCCACATGCAATTAACAGTACAAATTATTTAAATGAAGTTAACGATTTACCTGTAAAAATGTAACATACATGCTTTAACACATTTCATCATGAAAGTGATACCAAGTATAAATCTAAGGATTCGAAATGTGCAGAGATGGAATATCAAATTTAATGTGTTCTTTGTGGCAATCACTGCTTGCCGCTGCCGTCAATGCAGGGGGAATCCCCAGAAGCACTTGGCGACTAAGAAGTGAGTCAGTAAGCTGACATTCACGACATTCTACAGTACTTTAATGACAAAATAAACCATGAGATTAAAAGTTGAAATATTAACTTTAATCACGAAATAGACCTTTCTTCTGTCTGTGTCACTAATTTTTTTTCCTCTGTAGCTCAAATATGCTGCTATACATTCTAACTATTGTGAAGGTGTACAAAATAAAAAAAAAATAAAAAAAAAGACACAGAAGATGCGTGCACGTAGGCATTCTGAGCATGCCCTTATTGGCAAAACAGCTTTACTGCACAGATTTCCATACTATTCTACATCTTAAGATCATGCTTGTTCTGCCTATTTCAGCAAATTAGTGTTGACATGGCTTTTCAGTATAGAACAGAATAAAATCAAAAATGCGAAACACACTCAGTATCTCAACCTTGGAGGATTTAGCCACAATCAGCACAGAAGGCCTGTCACTTCAGCAGTTTCCTGAGCCCTGTATCAAACACTGGCTGACTTCAAATAAGAGTAAGAAACCAAATTACACTGGATGGCCCACTGACACTTAAATTCTGGTGGTCAATGAAACAGATTCAGAGCCAGAGAAAAATGCACAGTTCTTAATGACCATACATAGTTTGAAAGTTACTCAAATCATTAAGACATAAAAGCGCAAGGGAAGGATACATTGCACAGGAGAAGCAAAAGAACTGAGTACACATATATGGAGGTTAGAAAGGCAAGAGATTTAAAAATTAACATTTTACATGTTTGATTATTTGGCAGCTAAATCAAAGCTATTGGCTCCTAATGTTTTTCTTTTAGGAGCTACTCACTCTTTAAGGTGAATTTTTGTCTAGAGCACTGATTTGTAGTGGTGAAGGAAATGAGCCAGAAGGCAAAGCTCATGATTTACCAGTCAATCTACATTCCTGCCTTCACCTATGGTCACAAGCTCTGGGTAATGACCAAAAGGACAAGATGGCAGGTACAAGCAGTAGAAATAAGCTACCTCTATAGGCTGGCTGTGCTCTCCTTTAGAAATAGAATGACAACAGCAGACATTCTGGTCCTGGATAAATGATGGAAAATCAAATAATGTGCATTTATTACACACACACACACACACATACATACATATATATATATATATACATACACACACACACTCTCGGATGTAGAAATGAAGAAAAGGACAATCCAGACTGTTACCAGCTACAAGTCCAGAAGCCAGCGTCTACGATGGTGTGAGCTTGTGTCAGTGCCCAAGGCAAGGGTAACTAAGCTTCATTAATGCTGAAAAGTACATACAGATTTTGTAGCAACAGATGATGCTTTCAAGGAGACACCCATGCATATTTCAGTAAAATAATGCAAAACCATATTCTGCATGCACTACGAAAGCACAGCATCATAGGAAGAGTGGACAGGTGCTCAGCTGTTATGCCTACAGTCCTGACCTATCAACTGAGAATGTGTGGTACATTTTAAAAACACAAAATGCGACAATGAAGACCCCATAACATTAGTGCACCTTAAGACGTGTTTGGGAAAAGGAAATAAAATTACACCTGAAACACTCAATAAATTGGCTACTTCAATACCTAAACATTTATTAAGTGTTATGATAAGGAAAGGCAATGTTACGAAGCGGTAAATTCTTTACTGTCCTAACTTTTTTGGGAGTATGTGGCAAGTAGGAAAATCATATTGTTTTCGGGTCCATTTACTAATTACAGTACTGCTTTCTGTTTTTGATTTCATTTTCCAAGCTGTCCAAACTTTTTCCAAGTTGGGGTTGTAGAACATTGTCATATTCAAAATGCAACATCTACGGAGTAAAACAGATGATACTGAACATGTGTCTACATTATTTCAAACCACAATAAGCTGCACTATATATCTGACAGCTAAAAAATAAGTTTTAAAAAAGTAATTCATCTATTCACCACTTAATTTTGAAAAGTAACATACAACTCGTGTAAAAAAATAAAACAAGCTATACAATTTAAAGGACATAATTGCCTGTCCATTAACCTAGCTAGACAGATCAAAAGTCATTAACACAGTTTCTAAAAAGTTGAGCTGCTCGTCAATCCTGACCCACTTGAACTCCTTAGACAAGTCATAGCTCATTGCAATTTGTGTCAAAGGCACTACACAATACCAAAATACATTCTTTCCCACCATTTTCGAACCCTTTAATTGTTCTCAAAATAAAGATTAATCTACTGCCCCAAAGTAAAAACAGTAATTATACAGGCTGTGTGTCAAAAATGTGTACAGAAAAAAAATCAATCATTTTAGAGAGCATTTCTGTGAAAACCACCTACGGTATCTGGTATTGAATTAATGATACCAGTTTAAAACACACATGCACACACCTGAGTTAGCAGCAATGATAAATCTTACAAACCTGTAAACTAAAAACTGTAAGGCGATATTTCTTTACTACTTTCCAATCCTTTGCTAGTAAAAATCAATGAAAAATGCAAGACATTGCAGCACAAACAGCTGAATAAAATGCAATCAAGAGGTTTACATAGTCCTTACAAATATGACCGATTTACATTAGTTTTTTTCCCCCCCACTGCAAACTCAAATGAAAAATAAAAAAAAAAAAAAAAATATATATATATATATATATATATATATATATATATATATATATATATATATATATATATATATATATATATATATATATTCTGCTAAGAAAAATTCTAAAAATTGTATACTGTATTTCATTAAAATTACATACTTCAATAAAAAAAACTTATGCAATGGACTCAAACTTTCAGTCATTAATAGTCTACAGCTGGGGCACTCAACTCCAGTCCTGGAGGTCCATAGTCGCTACAGGTTTTCATTCCAACCAGTTACACAATTAGAAGCCAGGCCTAAAAGATAATGAAACTTGGTATTTAATTATATGACTTATTAATGCATTCATTTCCAAGACAAATCTTTATCACATTGTAGATTGTCTTTCAATTCAAGGACTTTATCCATATGCATTGTAATCCAGAATAGATTTGTACCTCTTTGTCCTTCCCTTTTCTCTCATTTATTTCAAAATGTTCAATTAACAGGTTTAAATGAAGGCACATTAGCTGGAGAGCCAATGGTTCTTTTGTCATTTGCACCTTTTTACCTGATGTCTGGTTAAGAAAACAGGTGCAAGACAGATCTAAATGCAGCAGTTTAAAATTAAACTAGGCAATTAAGGATTCTGAAATCTTAACAAATGAGTTAACTAAAACTAGGCCTTTAGCAGAAAATGCTATAAATGGGTTCTACTTAAATTTGGTTAAAACAAAACCCTGCAGCCACTGCAGACCTCCAGTGCCAAAGCTGAATATCCAGGTCTAATAACCACTTTTTAAAAAAAAAAAAAAAGTTTTGCAGGACAGTCCTGTACTGTGTGACAGAGAATGATTCTGTCTGGCACCAGTAACTTTCTTAATCCAAAATTCATCAGGTAGGTGCCCAGAACCTCCATGATGTTGTATGCGGACACTGCAGTAGGACAGTGAGAGTTCTCCAGAATTGTAAGAGCTGTTACTAGTTTGATGCATACTTCTGAGATAAAGTTGAACTTCACTTTAAGGGTCTAGGATATTTGTTACAGCCTGAGCTGATGTGTTGTGAGCCAGAAAGAACTTTTTATAGAAGCGAATATGCTCAGCGAGGTACCCAACTGATTCGAACCAGCTATTCCACCTGGTGTTTCCTGCCTCGGGGGTTCCTGGCAGGCTTGTTGAAGGCAGACTTTACCCACATCACTAATGACGCAGCCTCACTAAAGTATTTATAGTGCTTCCAGGTCTCTCCCACCAAACTGAAGACATGACATAAGCAGGTTGAATGTACACTGTTAGGCATAACCCCTTTTAAAACTTCCTGGTATCCTTTCAGACAGTAGGATGCATTGTCTGTAACCACTGCTAAAATGTCATGAAGATTCAGCTAGTTGTTGTAAAGGGACTGAAGTGCTGCCTGTGAAGAGGTGGAAAAGTTGCAACTCTCCATAAAGATAACATCTGCCAAAAAGTACTGGCCTTCAGTACCTCTAATTGTAATTATGTAAATTATTTCTAATGATTCTTAAAGCTTAAATGTTTACAGATTGAAAAACGTGCATCATTACATCTGTAAGTTTATCTACTGCATATTTTAAAATAAATAATTACAAAACAAAAGCAAACTAATCTGCAGGACCCTAAATCTGGGAATTAAACAAAAAAAAAAAAAAAAGGAGGGAGAGACAAGCTTTTAAGGGCTTCTTTCATCTGAGGAGAAGCCTGCTCTCCTGCCCAGGTTTATAGGAGTCGAGTTTTTAACGGAAGAGTCAAATGTGGACCTTGCGTGCCTTGTCACCATGAAGCAAACATTTATTAAATCCAGAACCATAGTCAATTTTAAAAGTGAACCCATTAACAACCAGTGCCATTCAGAAATAACATTTTTCTACAGGGATGACTGTTAACACCGGTTAAATATAATTTCATATACAACCCCAATTCCAATGAAGTTGGGACGTTGTGTAAAACGTAAATAAAAACAGAATACAATGATTTGCAAATCCTTTTCAACCTATATTCAATTGAATACACTACAAAGATATCGAATGTTCAAACTGATAAACTTTATTGTTGCTTTGCAAATCTTCATTCATTTTGAATTTGATGCCTGCAACACATTCCAAAAAAGCTGGGACAGAGGCATGTTGACCACTGTGTTATATCACCTTTCCTTTTAACACTACTCAATAAGCGTTTGGGAACTGAGGACACTAATTGTTGAAGCTATGTAGGTGGAATTATTTCCCATTCTTGCTTGATATACAACTTCAGTTGCTCAACAGTCGGGGGTCTCCGTTGTCGTATTTTGCGCTTCATAATGCGCCACACATTTTCAATGGGAGACAGGTCTGGACTGAAGGCAGGCCAGTCTAGTACCTGCACTCTTTTACTGTGAAGCCACGCTGTTGTAACACATGTGGAATGTGGCTTTGCATTGTTCTGCTAAAATAAGCAGGGACGTCCCTGAAAAAGAGGTTGCTTGGATGGCAGCATATGTTGCTCCAAAACCTGTATGTACCTTTCAGCATTAATGGTGCCTTCACAGATGTGCAAGTTACCCATGCCATGGGCACTAACACACCCCCATACCATCACAGATGCTGGCTTTTGAACTTTGCGCTGATAACAATCCAGATGGTCCTTTTAAAATAAAACATTGGCCCGGAGGACACAACATCCATGATTTCCAAAAACAATATGAAATGTGGACTCGTCAGACCACAGCACACTTTTCCACTTTGCATCAGTCCATCTCAGATGAGCTCGGGCCCAGAGAAGCCGACAGCGTTTCTGGGTGGTGTTGATATATGGCTTTCGCTTTGCATGGTAGAGTTTTAACTTGCACTTGTAGATGTAGTAACGAACTGTGTTAACTGACAATGGTTTTCTGAAGTATTCCTGAGGCCACGTGGTAATATCCTTTACAGAATGATGTTGGTTTTTAATGCAGAGCGGTCCGAGGGATCGAAGGTCACGGGCATCCAGTGTTGGTATTCAGCCTTGCCGCGTACATGCGGAGATTTCTCCAGATTCTCTGAATCTTTTGATGATATTATGGACAGTAGATGATGAAATCCCTAGATTCCTTAGAACTGTACATTGAAAAACGTTCTTCTTAAACTACTGGACTATTTGCCCACGTAGTTGTTCACCAAGTTGTGAACCTCTCCCCATCCTTGCTTGTGAACGACTGAGCCTTTTGGGGATGCTCCTTTTATATCCAATCATGACAAACACCTGTTTCCAATTAACCTGTTCACCTGTGGAATGTTCAAAACAGGCGTTTTTTGAACATTCCTCAACTTTCCCAGTCTTTTGCTGCCCCGTCCCAGCTTTTTTGGAACGTGTTGCAGGCATCAAATTCAAAATGAGTGAAGATTTGCAAAACAACAAAGTTTAATCAGTTTGAACATTAGACATCTTGTCTACATAGTGTATTCTATTGAATAGAAGTTGAAAAGGATTTGCAAATCATTGTATTTGGTTTTTATTTACGTTTTACACAACGTCCCAGCTTCATTGGAATTGGGGTTGTACAATTAGAACTGCCTACATAAAAGAATTACCATACAGCCAAATGCTTACTCACCTCACTCACCTGAGAACTGTGTGGTCTCGGCTATCTGTGGTTTCATCAACTACAACATAAATTATACAGTAATCCCTCGCTATATCGCGTTTCGACCTTTCACAGCTTCACTCTATCGCGGATTTTATATGTAAGCATAACTAAATATATAACGCAGATTTTTCACTGCTTCGCTGGTTCTGCGGACAATGCTTCCTCAGTTGGCTTGCCCAGTTGATTTCATACAAGGGACGCTATTGGCGGATGACTGAGAAGCTAACCAATCAGAGCACGCAGTTAAGTTCCTGCGTGCTGAATGCAGTGTTAACCAGGAAGTCTTGTCTCGCTCATTCAGCATCAACGTGTTTCGCTGTGTAAAGAGTTGTGCTCTTTTGCGTTTACCTTTGTGGATAGTCAAGCCCTTCATTATGGCTCCAAAACGATCTGCTACTGCTTCAGGGGCCGTGCCCAAGTGCAAACGGAAGATGTTAACGACTGCCGAAAAGGTAAACGTTTTGGATTTGTTGAAGGCTACGATTCTTTTTATTTAAAAAGTAGGAAAGGAATATAAGATCTACGGCCGCAGTGTCCTTTTAACCAGGGTGCAAAATGAGTTGTAAGTGGATGTAATAAGACAGTAGTCTGGATGGAATCTGCTTTAGGGATTACACAATCACCTGAAGTGGCTCCTTTAGAAGAGCTGTAACGCTCTCCTTTGTTATGCAGTAAAATTAAACTCATTATCATCGGACAAGTAATCATGTCATTGTTGGTGAGTAACCATAATTAATTTTCTACTTACAGCTCTTAGTACATGTACGTACGTTTAGTGTCACTGTACACACATTTACTGTATACTATTTTTCTTGCATTGTACATATTTATTGCTGGTGGCCTGTCTATCGTAATGGCTGTAACATATGTGATATCGGATCTTTATCTTTAAAATAATATTTAGGTTTTACTGTATATAAACAGTGTGTTTATATACATAATTTCAATGAATCTTACCTAATATCTAAGAGAATACAAAGGGATTATGCTGTGTAACTCTGCGGGGAATATTTATAATCAGTGTGGGAGAGTTTATAAGGGCTTAAAATATATAAAAATAACCATACAAACATATGGTTTCTACTTCGTGGATTTTCTGGAACGCAACCCCCGCGATCGAGGAGGGATTAGTGTATTGCCACGAATCTTTTGAAGAACAGCATCCACATGTTGTTCAAAGACGTGGGACAAATGAGTTTGATGAAGACTGCTCATTTCCTGGCAGCGTGCATCCTTGTTTACAAGGCTTAATAAAGAAAAGACGCATATTTGTCCTTTTTTCCCCAAACGGTATGTCTGACTCGCATGACCACAAAGTCCTCCACTAACTGGTGTCTTGCATCTGACTATTTTGTCGTTTCCTCTATTCAGGGAACACTTTTTGAGCTTAATTTCTCCTTGTTCTTGAGATGGGTTTTAGACTTAATGTGGTCATTCTGAGTATCTTTTCGTGTCCAGTCTGTGGTATGCTGGCAAAACTTGCAGAAAAGTTGTTGTCCAGATTCGTAAAAGTTGTCAGGATATTGGTGTGCCCTTAATGTTGTAGTTAAGTTTGCAGTTAGTTTTTTTGACAGAGTTAGGGTATCTGATACTGCTCTCTTTGACATTTGTCTCATGCAGCTTTCTAATTCGCATGCCTTTAAACGAGAAAGCATGCAGGAAACACATGCACAAATAGATAGAGGCACGACTGAATTTCTCCAAAGAATTGTGTTCGCTTGAAAAACAACAAACTAGAAAATAGCCTCTGAATGACAGAACTACAGATTATTCAATTGTTTAATTTATTGGGAAGTTCTGTAACAGCCACCCATTCAGTCTATAAATTCCACACATTTATGTTTTTAAATTTAAAATCAGTTTTTATACATTAATTCTGTCAGGATTTTCCACATCATGTAATGTAATGTAAATAAAGATAAGCTACTCAAGGTATAAACAGCATTAGAAATAACTGGGGTTAAGAATACCTCAAAATTTAAAAAGTACCCCCTTAACACTAGAATCCCTGAAGCCTACGAAAAACCTGTAATCCGGGCCACCTTAAATTCCTTTGCACCTCTCCATCAGGGTCTTTGGTTTTGCAAATGTGTTGCTCAGCACAAGCAGCAAACAGCCTGCTATCCCATCCCCCCAATCGATGGAGCAGAGTCTGTCGCCAAATTATCACAGATCAGGTCTCTATCTGGGAGTAAGGTGCCTGGAGTTGTATAGGGTAAATAATATATCATTATTTGGAATACATACATTTCTTGTGTGTTCCGTATCTACAGCACAATGATCTGTGTAAGTGTAGATGGCCAGAACTGCTGAACACATATCTAAAACAAGCACGGTACTATCAGATCTAAACACTACCGTGGTGAATTGCTAATATACTGAACTGACTTTAGCTGCAGGTGGAAGTCCCATGTTACTTATGGTATCAGAGTTGTGTCACAGTGCAGCAATCTATTAGCCAGCAAAATCGCTGTGAAGAAGTTGTCTGTTATGGTTCTGCCTTTTTCTAGAAACGGATCCATAAGCTTTATGACCACAGACTCAAAGTCTTTGCCCCGAATTATAACTCAAAACACAGTTCTCAACAAAACATTGCCAGATGTCTGAGATCACAGCAAATCTGTTGTTTTTCCATACGTTCTGCACGGGTCTCTTTGTGGTCAAAGCACAAATGCCACATGGTAGTCTGATAGTGGTCACGGGACATTGTATCTTTAATTGCTGGTACAACAAATCGTTCCGAGCAGGTGTTAATCACAGTACCAACTGTGGTCATCACTGCTCTTATGAAAAAAAAGAGTGGAGATAAATGCCATCAACTCACAGAGGGAGAGGCAAGTTCGTTGTACCGTGTGAACATCACTGAGAGAATGAAACTCAATAATAAAAAAAAGTTTTACAAGTAGCCAAATTTATACCAGGTGATAATATAATAACATTTGATTTGAGTCTGTAATAATAATTGCATAACAGTGACAGTCTTGCCTAATAACCCTTTTTACTAAAACTCTGCTTTGATACTAATTCTAATGTTATGCTTTTTACAGCTTCCCCATCCCACCTTTGATCACTGAAAATGACCTCTTTTGTAAATTGAACTACTTTGATGTACAACTGATTACAGTGAAACAATCATATCTCCAATAAATATTAGTGTCGTTTGCATTATGTTTAACCTCGGAAAAACAAGCCAAAAGTATTGAATTTTTTCAGCAACAAAAATGTTGTGCAATTGAAACATGTAAATACCAAAATGTAATAACCTACAGTTCATACAGTTTTGTTGCTAGGTAATTGGCTGTACCATAGTCATCAATATTTGTGAAATGTGGGTATTTCACAATGAGTGAAAAAAGGCACTCGCTCATAACTCTGCCAAACATGAATGTCAACTGGTTTGTGGCACTATCATCTCTGGACTGGTTTACCCACTATGCCCTAATGTATCAGGAGACTGAAAAGCACCCACATCTTCTGCAGTGATAGACACCGAGCAACAACAAATGATTTCCTGTGACTTTTCTGATGCTGCCCTGGATAGACATTAGTTTCAACAACTATTTTCTCCAACAGACCATCATCAATAAGACAAATAGTCCATATTAATCTAAATTTACTGACATTTTTATACTGTAGTTAACCATAACTGGGCAATGACGAACAAACACGAACATAACTGAAAACACAGCAGGACATAATCTACTAAACAGGTGTCAGTTTCTTGGTCTGTGAAAATGTCTGATGACCAATTTATATCGTCCTAAAACTGGCTTTATAGCTTTTCATTTGCCATTGTGCTTTCAGCGGACTGCTCCACCCCACTAATGAATAATGATGAGTTGCCATAAAGTAACAGAATACATAGAACTATTTGCAACTTCTTGCAGCACATTATTTCATCCACTAGATGGCAAAATACAAGCCCAAATGTCTTGCAGGACAAAATACCGCAAAGCAGATCATTACACACTCGGCTTAACAGTATTTACAAAGAATTCTGAGCCATGCCCAGGGTTAGAGATAGAAATTAGGCCCTGTTATGTTCTTATAAGTTGTGCAGTTCACACTGGAGTGGTCTTGTGCCTGACACAGTAGTTTATCCTGTTTTTTTTTTTTTTTATATATAAACATTTCCTTGCATTTTATGCAAAACGCTATTAACACAAGAACACGTGTAATGCCACGAAAAGTGCCTGCTGACACTTTAGTATGCAAGCAATGGTATGTGTATTCTTGCTTTGATGTAGAAGGGAGCCGAGTTTACCTCCGTTTATAGAGTGTCTATGTGAAAACAGCAGTGTCAAATGGGGGTGGGGTGTGTTTGGGCTCGTGAACGCAGCGGAGATAATAAAACTGACTTTTTAAAAAAAAAAAAAAAACCAAAGCTAACCTTTACAAGTATCGTAAATTACACCGGCTCTTACAGACTGAAATCAAATGTGTGTTTTTATTCTAAAATAGTAAGACTAAGAGCAGTTTACTTCTCAAAACGGAGTGGGGCAAGATCGAACTCGCGACCTTATGATTCCCAGTCAGCAGCTGATTCTATTGCGCTACGGAGGCAGTCATAACAAATGGGTGTCAATGTCGCATGTTAAGGCGGCTTTTTGTTTCTGCAGTTATATTTTTGAATAAAAGCGCAATTGTTGTGTTAGATTTGTATCTTTTGTGAAAGTATTTCTTTGATACTTCAGGCTTCATACATTATATAGTTTATTCCTACATTTTCTCATCTACTAGTAGAATATAAAAAACGTTTCTGTTTTAACAATGTGTTTATACAGATTACTGTAGAAACGGAACAGACATAAAATGTGTGTGTTCTAAACAACCATCTATTATTTCCACTCTAAAACTTCCCTTCACTCCCAGAAAATCAATCAAGGCATGAGCTGGGAGAAGTTTGTGCACGTTCTAAGTCGGAGGGGGGGATGGAATAGCCGGCTGCTTGCAGCCCGATTTTTATCAGCACAATTAGATGACAAGACGCTGGTGGAGAGCTGTGAACGATTTTAAGAAGCTATTTAAGGTGGGACGGATTTACAAGTTTTTTCGTATGCTCTGGTAATTCTAGTGTTAAACATACTCCATTTCACTGCCACTAACTCTAAACTTAAAAGCTCACCCAAATGTATCAGTCTTTTACCACTTTGTTGAATCTGCTAAATTATGCCCTTAACAGCATTAGTTTTTCAATACATACTTGTAGTGCACCATCAACTTCTAGCAAGCTCTGAGGTTGCCACCAGATTTATGCAGCCAACAAGCCACTATGCTTTTAAAATGAGGGACGGATAGAATCAGGCCAAAACCTAAGTCCTACACAGAATTTCCAACCCTGACACCTGAATATTTACAATATTTCAGGAAAATGCCCGCAGAGAGTAAACACATTCAACAAACAATATTCTTTATTTACTAAACTAACTACTTACAAACACAGTAAAGAAAAAAAATGACAAAAGTACTAAACAAACACCACAAAAAAAAACTTCATATGACCATATTTATAGTCCTGGAAAAAAATGTTTACTGTAGGTGATGCAAGTGGTTCTGAAAACAAACAGTGGTTAAAGGATGGAAAGATGTGATGGAATACTCCCTTTTAGTAAACTGCTTCCCAGTACTTGAATAGTAAATACAGTCCTACCACAAGAGTCCAGAAGAGAAGTCTTTGGAGGCACGCCTCTATTCAAAGAACATCAGTGGACTGGATTGGGAGGAAAAAGAACCAAATGTCATCCTTAAATCCAGTGGCCAAGCACCATCATTTTCCGCTACAAAGGCCCAGTTAACAAAAGGTTTAGGAGCTGTTGATGATAAAATTGACTGGAAAAGGGTACAATCAAAAATTCCCACCATTTCCTGCTCTTCTAATTTTAATCAGTACAGTGCATACAAACCCCAAACTACAAATCCCACAAGCCCCTCCACATCAGTGAAAATCTGTTTAAAAGGCACAGACACCATTTTACAAATAGGAATTGGTCACAACGAGTGTTGTTATTCACATTTAATGATCAGTCAAAAGGACATATGTACATCCAAATAAAACCCTCTGTGTGGCCCCGCTACACACTTTTCCCAAACATTGAAATGTTTTCTAATATTGTCACTAGAAGGGTTGCATGGTATATCAGTAGTGGAAAAAATACTGAAATGCTATACACTACCAGAATGTACTGATAACTGCAGCAGCAATAATTCCAGACACCTAAAATGATTTCTGCAGGGGATGCGAATTTAATAATTCAGAAGGAATTTTGGTGAACACAGTGAAACTATTATACATCCACCAGGGAATACCGATCTTAACCTGATGAGGCATAAAGGCATACAAAAAATGATAGATAGATTAGATAGATACACTAACGTCACACAAGTCAAGGCAGTAAGACAGAAGGACAGCTGCTATACAGGCTTTTAAATGATCGACGCACAGCACAACAAGCATAACATGCACCTCGGCAGCAGAAGAACAAAGCCACCAGCTGATCCGTCCGTATTTCCTTAGTGTGCAATCAGCTCCCCCCTTCACAATGCAAGTGGGAGAGACGTGAAGTGGCAGGAGCACAGCGAACAAGACCTGATCATCTCGGAGAGACACTTTGATGACACGCGAGACTAGACATTACAACCTTAGGAAGCAAAACCCGCGAGACTGACTTTTGCATGTCACGCCCTACTTAGAAACTATTTAATACAAGTTCCCGGACATCTAACCTAGCAGTTGTTGGAATGCTTTTGGCAGACACACCTCATGTGCTCTCAGCTCTTAAAACAATGACAAGCAGAACATGCGGCTCATCAGCAGCAGATGATCCGTGCACATCTTCTTAGCGTGCGTTCAGACCTACCCCCCCTTCACAACGCTAGTGACAGAGATGCAAAGTAGCAAAAGGACAGCTGCTGTACAGACTTTTAACACTAGAATTACCAGAGCCTACGAAAAAAACTCGTAGATCCGTCCCACCTTAAATCGCTTCTTAAAGCCGTTCTCACCTCTCCGCCAGCGTCTTTTGTTAATCTAAATATGCTGATTAAGAAAAGTTGCAAGTAGCCGGCTATTCCATCCCCCACCGACTTAGAACGTGCACAAACTTCTCCCACCTCATGCCTTGATTGATCATCTGGGAGTGAAGTGGAGTTTTAGAGTGGAAATAATAGATCATTATTTGGAGTACACGCATTTCACGTGTGTTCCATTTCTACAGTAATCCGTGTAAACACATTTTTAAAACAGAAACGTTTTTCATATTGTAGTAGTAAATGACAGAATGTAGGCATAAACTATATAATGTATGAAGCCTGAAGTCCAAATATCAAAAAAACAGTTTCACAAAAGGTGCAAATATAACAGAACAAGTATGCTTTTATTCAAAAATATAACTGCAGAAAAAAGCCGCCTTAGCATGCCACATTGACACATTCTTACTACAATTGCCATGGCAGCGTAATGGTATCAGCTGCTGACTAGTAATTAGAAGGTCATGAGTTCGATCCCCCACGATTCAGTTTTGAGAAGTAAACTGCTCTTATTCTTACTATTTCAAAATAAAAACACACCTTTGATTTCAGTGTGTAACAGTCGGTGTAATTTATGATACTTGTAAAGGTTAGTTTTTTTTTTCACTTTTCATTCTCTCAGTCATGTTCAAGATCCTTCCCTACCACCCGCCCCAATCAGACAATGCCGTTTTCACATAAAGATGCGCTGTAGCTCTGCAACGTACTTGTGACTGCATTCTCGTACCAATGCTTGCAAACTGAAGTGCCTGCGTGCACTTTTCGTGGCATTACACATCTATTTTTTGAGCATGCCCGTGTCGCTCAAACACAGGAACATATGTTGGTGTACAAGTATAACAAAACAAGTGCACTTTTATTCTAGACTACAAGTGAAGAAAAAATAAAGCAAGTTACATTAGGCGGTTGATACGACAGCTTGCATGGTGCAATGCCAAGAACTGCTGATTTCCGATCCGTGCTATATAAAATCATCACATTCAAATATTAACAATTCCCACACACCCTTCCTACATTTACAACGTGTACTTGTTGCACTGTACACATCTCTCTGTGCTATGGTTCCTATTACACTGAATGAGCACCTGACACTGTACTTTCTTCCCTATATAAATAACATTCGAGCTATAGCGCGTCTTTATGTGAAAACAGCAGTGTCAGATGGTTTGGGATCGTGAACGCGACTGAGAGAATGGAACTGAATTTAAAAAAAAAGCTAACCTTTACAATTATCATGCATTTACACTGGCTCTTACAGACTGACTGAAATCAAATGTATGGTTTTATTCTAAAATAAACAGTACATGCAATATTTCAAAACGAACAACGTTAGATCGGGTTTGAATACACGCTGACGCTGTTACAGAAGGAGTCCGCTTATTCAGTGCAGCAGTTTCAACGCACAGTACATGCAATATTATTTGAAAACGAACAGCGCCAGATTGGGCGCATATTCAAACCCGATCTGACGCTGTTCGTTTTCAAATATTGCATTAGTGCAGTGATGTTTTACATATATTGTCTCTTTCATTCATCTTGCGGTTTGTAATCAGTGACTGTGTGTTTTTTCCCCAATCTTGCCAGTTCGCACATGTTGCTGTATGGTGGTGTTTCTTTTGTACTCCAGGACATGCAGAGGACAGAATAGTACAGAGCAGTAAGTTCAGCGCTATATGCAATCAGACAGACAGACAGGCAGAGAAGGCACTAGATATATAAATAAACAGGGAAGGCACTGTATAATAGATATATAAAAAACAGCTAAGGGGATAGATATATAGATAGGCAGACAGGGAAGCTCCGATACAATAATAAAATTACTGTTATTACTATATAGATAGACAGGGAGTTCAGGCAGGCAGAACGGTGAAGGTTAAAAATAAATAAATTTTCTCCCCAGCAGGGAATCGAACTCAGATCTCTTGAAGGACAGCAAGTCTGCTGCACTCCGAGACAAAATCTTACCAGTACGCCATGGAAGCTGTTGTAGAAGTCTTGAACCTTTTATGAAAGTGTTTATTTGGTCTTTGGCTGTCAGGCTTCACAAATTGTATAGTTTATGTCTACATTTTGTAACATTTATTACTAAAATATGAAAAAGTTTCTGTTTTAACATTGTGTTTACACAGATTACTGTGGAAACGGAACACACATGAAATGTATGTGTTCCAAATAACAATCTATTATTTCCACTCAAACTCCACTTCACTCCCAGATTATCGAGGCATGAGCTCAGAGAAGTTTGTGCACGTTCCGAGTCGGTGGGGGGATGGAATAGCCAGCTGCTTGCAGTTTGTTTTTATCGGCACATTTACAAGACAAAGGAGGCTGGCGGAGAGGTGAGAACGGTTTTAAGAAGCGATTTAAGGTGGGACAGATCTACAAAGTTTTTTCGTAGGCTCTGGTAATTCTAGTGTTAAATGATCAACGCAAAGCGCGACAAGCAGAACACACACCTCGCCAGCAGCAAGCCAGCAGCTGGTCTGACCACATCTCAATGTGCATTCAGCCCCCACCTTAACATGAGCAGCGTTATACGTCCCGCAAGAAAGAGATTTAACCACACCCGGGGCTGGAAATAAAGGGCAAATATTGTTTTCACAAAAGTTTTAAAGTAAAAGTGAAAATAATGCATATATAAGAATTCACATGAAAAGACTAAAATTTCAACAATTTTATGTAACGTTTTTAGGTCATGTTTTAAATTGGGCTTATTTTAAAACCTACGATATATGTTTGGTATCATTCTTTTCAGAATTTATCGAACTTTAATTTGATATTGTTAGATTTTCAGATTCTTATTCCCTTTTTAAAGTACAAACTAAAAAATATGAACTCGCATCCCATGAGACAAGACTTTGTGTCAACAGATTTAACCACATCCGGGACCAGAAATAAAAGACAAAGTAAATGACAAAGACAGCTGCTGTACAGGCTTTTAAATGTTCGAAGCGCCATGAGAGATGCAGATCACGCAGCACGGCAGCAGCAAGCCATTAGCTGATCGAGCAAAGAGGAGGTAAAAAAAGAAACTATTTGTTTCCCATTGTATCACCGCTTAAGAGGGGGTTTTGGAGGAGCAACCACGTCTACTTGGGGTGTGTTCAGCCCTCCCCTTCAGAACACGTGGCAGAGACGCAAAGTGGCTGGCGTGTAGTGCAGGCAAGGGGGGTTGGCGAAGCGAGCAGTGGGTAAGCCCCCCTAGTATGCATGTATGTACATACATCTCAGAGGGTATCATTAGTCTTATCTTAAATATACACATTCCTACTACATGTAATCCTTGAACAAAAAAACTACATTATACTCAGTTTTATCTTGGTAGAGTAATATATATTGCTCTACTGTCCCCTATTGTATTATTAATATGTAGCCTTAGAATACCTAATCTCACAGACTTACCACTGTATATAACTAATCCCCACCTTCCCTTCTATATCTATAACCTCAGGCAATTAGATGTAGTAAAAAGACAAGCAGGAGTTAAGTTACACATAAAATAATGTATTACTGATAATATTCATAAATAATAACAAAATGCAAAGTACATTTGAATATTGGCAGCCATACAACCTGATAAAATGGTGATGTGTAATTCAGGTGGCTCACAGACTTGCAGTTACTTAAAATGTCTCTAGTTAAGGCATCGTTGGTGCTCAGCTTTCAGCCACATGTCTGTTCAATATGGCTGCTGAGCTGTGCTTTTCATTGTGTTGTCTTCATCATCACAGGTTAGCAAGAGATGCTTCTTCATCATATGTGGTTAGAGAGAGATGCTTCTTCATCATATGTGAGTCAGAGAGAGAATGTGGTTGAGCAAGTACATTTATAGATGTTCTCTCCAATTCCTAGAACCAATAGGACATCATGGTACTTGAAGGCCTCTGAGACAAGCCAATTCCAAACAGCCATACCTCAGACCAATGGGTGAAATAGAACATCTTATCTCCTGCCCCCCAAGACCATATATTACACTAATCCGGCTTTGTGTGGGGATGGGGGAAAAGACTTTAGCAAAGAAATGCTCATCAAACTGGTTTAAGACACATCCCCAAATCCTGTCGTAAAATTACAAAGAAAAGTCGTAAACATGGGGGATAAACAAGAATGCCTCTCACCAAGGTACCACTAAATTACATTGGTTTGCCTAAATTATAAATAAAGACATACAAAACATTTATCAAGTTATATGCAAAATCTACATCACAACACTCCACCCCGATGAATGTTTTGTACAGTGTCTTTATAACAATGTCTTTAAATTGTTTCAAGAGTCTGATGCATAACTTGTGCATTGATTGGCAGTATTTGCTCTCCCAGTGTTAAAAGTTGTCCGTGACCATTTGTCCATTACATATCTTCTTTATTTCAAAGACAATCTGAAGAACTTGGAAGCGCTCCCGATGACTTGTATCTGCTCCAGCTTGCGTCAACTCTTTCTGCAGTCTTCATATGTCATCAGATCTGGTGGTTCAAAATGAGACAAGTCCACACCTTCCACTAAACTAGCCCACTACAATTTAGTCTATTGTGTGAATTTTTAATCTGTACTTGTTCTCTGTCTAACTGCTAATTAGACCCCTGTCCCAAACTATCTGTTTAAGCATATGCAGCTGTACAATTAACATCAAAATTTGAAAGGTAACATGCCACAGGTGCCAGTACAACCACTTCTGCCCAAGTGACAGCACATGTGCCACTGCATAAACTGTTCACAAACCAACATTTGTGGCCCCTCTGCACACATTTGGGGTTGACTTAGTTGCCTCTTGTGCTTTCCTACCCATGGTGCAACTCTTGACTGCCATCAGCCTTTACCAGTATAGGCTGGCATCACCACCATGAGACATCAAAGCTATGCAACTCTCATCATTCCCCGTAGGCCACCCCTAGAGTTGTTTGCTCACCATATGCATACTCATTGTGCTAAACACCTCGGTTCAGAATTGGCCCACTGGTCCTGTGCCTGTACCACAGCCGACAATCTCAGCAGGGCTTCCATATTTTCCCAATTAGACTATACCTAAACATCGGAGCCCATATGTCTTGCAAATGTATCAGCTGCACCTGCTTTCCTGAAAAGTTCACCAATTTTCTTAGTATACATTTTCCTTAATATATTAATTATATTAATTATCCCATTAATTAATACCCAGAATGTATACTTTATGAGCCCAAAATGAATCCCCTTATTTTGGCATTCCTAACTGGTTTGTTCAGTTTCCACCCCTTGGAATATAAATTTGCTGCAGTAATGAACAAACCTTTCCTTTTAAACTATAGCTATTGTGACTAGTCCTTATTATTGCATGACTTGTGGACTCGTTACTCACTTAAACACCAGTAAGTGTCTTTTTCTTGCTGTCTCTTCAGTTCTTCTTCATGTCTTTGTCTTTAGTCTTTGCTTTTGTCTTTGTCTTTTCTCTTTCTTTTTCATTCTGCTATGTAGGCAGGTCTGCAAAATGGAAGGTGACAAAGCAGTTTCTGTCCATCTCATTTTCTTGGTTGTCGACCTGGTGCCAAAACTCAAACTTTGCTTCCAGGCATTCATTGGAACAGCTTGGCACTAGTGCCACACCACTCCAATGTGCCAATGGTAACCCGATCTCCTGCATGGATTTTACTCTGCTAATTGCCTTCACTATTTATTACCTGCACCAAACCAAAGTCCATAAAACCTTACTATAGAAGTAGCACTATTGCAAAAGGCCAGAAAATTGAAACAGAAATAACTATTTTCCCTTTCCTGTCTTCCTGCTACCCTTCTATTTTTTTTCATTGCCTGTGTGTCCTTTTTTATTGTATGGTAACTGCTACCTGAAAGTGTGGGCTGAAGCCTCTCCAGAACCCAAGTTCTAAATCCAGCATTTCTAAAACTGACCTGTGTTCTTTACTAAAGACCAGCTCACTTTTCTCCATTTTATTGCATGGAGATCATAGGCTGTCTTTTTAACAACTGGTCAGTCAGGTTTCAATTACTGAACCTAAGTGTGTGTGCTTTTAATTACTGCTGGCCCTAGCACAGCTGTTAGGACCTTCACACCCCTGTGCATTCCTGGCTTGCTTGCTAACCTTGTAAAACTTCCTGCTGCACCATCCCCATCCTTTGTTCTTTGGCTTGTCCTGTTTCATTCAAACCAACTCCTAAACTGGTGCACTTTCTTTCCAACTCAGCCATTCTTGCACTAGCACATTCAGACCTTTCACACACAAGCACTTGAATTCCTTTCATTTCCATTGTTCTTTGTTTTAATTCCACACTTTCTTTACTCAGTATCCTTAAGCCAATATCCAGTTCATGCCCTCTAGTCAACAATTGCCATTCACACTCACCAGCTCCTCTGCCTTCTATCTGATCTCTTTGTCCTAAATCAAATTTCAATGCAGCACTGGTTACCTTTCCTAACAGTGGTGAAATATCTATCAGTGTAGCATGCTCTTTAAATACTGGACAGACCTCAGAATTACTTGGAGATTGTGGTGCAGTGGAGAATAAAGGAAGAAAACACCCTTGCTGTTTTCCCTTCCTTTCATCTCTCTCCTTTTCCTCACACTCACATTCCCACTCTTTATCTGAGCACACATCTGTCTCATGTAAGTCACCCACCCATGTTTTAGGGTTCCAGTCCAATCTGGTTACTATTGCCCTAACTTTCACCATGGGGGTTTACATTTCTTTTTCCACTTCTTTCACTGCTTTCTACTTTAGCAGCGGATGTTCTACATGCTAACACTTCACAATTATCACACCAACTGTTACATCTTTCAAAACTCTCACTCAACATTCCATAACTTTCACTTTCATTCACTTTGCTATTTTCTTCCTTATCATGATCTTCCTTATTACCAATAATACAAGCTAGTAAACCTCTTATAACAGCAGCTGTCTTCTTTAAACCTGATCTCTGTTTTCTTGCTTTTAATCCTTCCAGCCCCCTTCCATTTTGTGGCACACTCAGCTCAGCTTCTGCTTTCTCTACCTGAACTACAGGTTTCCTAGCTTTAGCCTGCTTCCTCTGCCACTCCACTGGAAGATGGCTGACTTTAAAATGAACTTAGGCATTTCTAAGTCTACAATTTCTCTAATACAATTTGCCAAATTCGTTATGGGTTGGCCTACTTTTGCCCCTGTAAGCAAACATACACATACATACACAAAGATTCTAAACGAATAAGTACCGTATGAATAATGAATGCATGTCCCATCACTCCCTAGCACTTTAACCACTTAAATGCCGTATGAATGACGCATGCATCTTTCACCACTCCCTAGCACTTTAATTAGGGACTCACTACACCAGCACTAACAAACATGCGGGTGTCCTTGTGACACACATGAAGTCTCTACACTTTGTTGGTTATATTCCATTCAGCAACCAAACAATGTTTTACTTCCACCGCATTTGTACACTGGGTGCCCTAAAATTCACATACATAAACAAACACATACATCAAAACAGTATTTGCAAACAGGGTGCAAAACTTGGTTACCCCAAAATCCTGCCGACTACGCCAATTGTTTTATCTTGGTAGAGTAATATATATTGCTCTACTGTCCCTATTGTATTATTAATATGTAGCCTTAGAATACCTAATCTCACAGACTTACCACTGTATATAACTTATCCCCACCTTCCCTTCTATATCTATAACCTCAGGCAATTAGATGTAGTAAAAAGACAAGCAGGAGTTAAGTTACACATAAAATAATGTATTACTGATAATATTCATAAATAATAACAAAATGCAAAGTACATTTGAATATTGGCAACCATACAACCTGATAAAATGGTGATGTGTAATTCAGGTGGCACACAGACTTGCAGTTACTTAAAATGTCTCTAGTTAAGGCATCGTTGGTGCTCAGCTTTCAGCCACATGTCTGTTCAATATGGCTGCTGAGCTGTGCTCTTCATTGTGTTGTCTTCATCATCACAGGTTAGCAAGAGAGATGCTTCTTCATCATATGTGGTTAGAGAGAGATGCTTCTTCATCATATGTGAGTCAGAGAGAGAATGTGGTTGAGCAAGCAGATTTATAGGTTTTCTGTCCAACTCCTACAGCGAATAGGATATCATGGTACTTGAAGGCCTCTGAGACAAGCCAATTCCAAACAGCCATACCTCAGACCAATGGGTGAAATAGAACATCTTATCCCCTGCCCCCCCAAGACCATATATTACACTAATCTGGCTTTGTGTGGGGGATGGGGGAAAAGACTTTAGCAAAGAAATGCTCATCAAACTGGTTTAAGACACATCCCCCAAATCCTGTCGTAAAATTACAAAGAAAAGTCGTAAACATGGGGGGGATAAACAAGAATGCCTCTCACCAAGGTACCACTAAATTACATTGGTTTGCCTAAATTATAAATAAAGACATACAAAACATTTATCAAGTTATATGCAAAATCTTACACCACAACAACTCATAACTAAAATCTTTATTGGTTAGAATGACAAACATCTTTTACTTTAACAAATTCAGAATGAACAAGTCACAGACTAAGAATTTTAAGGGAAAAAAAAACAACAAAAACTCAAGTTTCCTTTGGTTTTGGGTCTCATGTTCAAAATCCCTATCTCTCAAACAAGCTGGTGAATAAAAACACCGATTACAGTTGGAGAAAGTTCTATAAAATGTATTTTTACTGAATCTCTCTCATCTTCATTGTGCAAAACAATGTCTGCAAAAGACAGCAGGGTTAAGCCCTGTCTGAAAAGTAATCATCAAAATGAGCTGCTTATATAATAAGTATGTGCATTCTGCCTTAAAAGAATGACCCACTTCTAGCCAAACTTCATGAAGTATAAGCTGTGCAACATGAGAAGGTTGTATTTCTCGAGTCTAACGGTAATCAACACTTATAAATTATTTTACAATTCACTGTGTGGAGCCACCTGAAGTAATATAAAATCACTAATGAACAGGTTTTACGGGGGTTGTTGTTTTGTCATTTTATGGAATTCAAAGCAGAAATAATGTGCACTTCATCAAAAACCTGAAACTCCCATCTAAAAAATGAACTGTGTCCTACATTTGTTAGTGTATTTTAAGTAATTCCATATTTATTCCTGCCATCAAACTATGCCTAAATAAGACTAATTACAGATGATCCTCAGTAGAATCATATTCATGTATTTCCACTAGTTACTTAGTATTTTAATATCAAAATACTGAGATCAATTTATATTAATACTACATTAATATAATCTTGTTGCATTTTTGTTCTTTAAGGAAAGGACTAGCTTTTGGCCAAAGACTATTAAAATGACCAAAGGTAAATGAAGCCATTTATATATGATCAAGGTTGTAAAATGGTTATATTCATATTAAAAAGTAAAACATTCATAAGCTCCTAGAAGAATAATAAGACTGTCATTCTACAGTGGTTTTTAATAATTTTACTAGGATAAACAAATATTTATTAATGCTGTGGAAGATCAACCCGGACACAGACCGAGATGCAGACTCAAGTCCCAAAAGCACACACGTTTATTTCTCTTCAAGGCTTTACAGCACCACAATCCACATATCACCCACAATAGCTCAGTCCTTATCCTTTTTCTCTCTCTTTCTTCCCTCTACTCTACCGCCTTCACTCCTCCACTTACAAGCTCTGTCCACCACCTCCCGATTCTGGCACCCCGAATGGAGTGAAATGGCCCCTTTTACATCACACCCAGATGTGCTCCAGGTGCTGCCTGATGATCTTCCTGCAGCACTTCCTGGTGTGGTGGAAGCGCTGCAGTCCAGGGCTCCAGGATGGTCCAGGTGCCCTCTGGTGGTAGCCATGGGCAACCAACAGGGTTGTGCCTCCAAACTCGGCTTCTATGGCCCCAATGCCAACGCTGCACTCCCATGTTCCAGTGGAGATGCTGCTTCTCTCACGGTCCTTCCACTCTCCAGGCGTCCCATCTACACAAGGTTCCCAGCCATCCACCACAATGCAAGGGAAATTTTAAAAGCCACCACACAGTCTTAAACATTTGTAATAATACATAATATATTATGTAATATTGTATACATAAAAAAAAAAACAGACTACATTACAAACAGCCCCTATTTTCAATAAATGGGAACGTGAAAGTTAGTTTGAAAATGTTAAAACCAAACATAGCATCCTCCAAATAAAACTGGATTTTTCACTTATCTTAAAGTAGATGAATATTCGGTTTGTATGGTATGTCAACTAGACACTGTCAAACAAAATCACTAAGACCACTTACTTTATGGTAGAGACAGATTAAATATTTTGAATCAGGCACAACTACAGTATTCAGATCCATTAATGGTCCTTAAATACAACAATGTTAAATAAACAGGCACCTGATACCCACTTAATGGGGAAATTATGTCCCGAAACCTCTCAACAAGAGTTTTATGCTATCTAGTGCATTCCTCCATGAAAACAGTTTGACATCTGGATGCTGACAAGAACTCACTAACATGATTTAAATAATGACTTTGCTAAACCTAAACTGTTATATACAAGGCAATGGGCTACAGTACAACTACATACAAATACTTATACTGCAATCTTTTTTGGAAAAGTAACATTCTGTAAACAATAAAAAGTAAAGAAGTTTAAATCTGGTCAACAGTTTATTTTATAATGATGAAAACAAATGCTATTACTGAGGTAGTACAATGAATTAACACAATGCCATTTGTAACAAGTATTGCAATATTTTGTAAACAGTATACATAAAAATGTTACATTAACATTCAAGTAAAAACAACATGATGTATTTTGTAAACAACTGTTCAGAAAAGTAACACACAAAAAGACCACTAATACATTTAAAGGTTTTGCATAAATGCAAAATGTGCAGAATGCATTTTTGTGAAATTATGTCTTTGTAAATTTCAGATTTTCATAAAACAGACTAGCATGTCAACATGCGCTTCCTGGGGTGCAAATAAGTCCCGATTAACTAAATACACACTTTGAAGTACAGCTAGAAGTACTGTATATGAACACAGAAAAGAGAAGCACTACTGTTTACGCAATTGAGCACTGAAAAGTTATAGCATCTTACATTATATGATAAATGTGATCAAATTTAAAATTGCACATAACAAAATAAAAAGTACCATGCTACTGCACCACACTTTGTGGGCAAGATTTAAAAACTCCAGTGGTTAAGACTATTGCCCCTGAATGAACACGGTAAAAGTAACGGTAGAACTGTGACTCAATGCGTTAAATGTTTAACTGGCTAAAAAAAAAAAAAAAAAAAAAGTCACATCCTCCAAACACAACAGTTTACAGGTTTATACTTATTGTATCCATAACTAAAAAATAAGGTACCACTCAAAATGACTTGAATGTTTGCCCTTTAAGCTGAGATGGTCAACCCATTATTAAGACATTAGCAAGCTGCCTTGGATACTCTTATTGGTTACTCTCATCAGTTTACTTAAATACTTGAAAGCCAAAAACTCAAATTCTTGGTGAATTTAGCCATATCAGGAATGTCAATAGCTAAAACCTATATATAAAAAAAAACACACACTGGCATGACATCAAAAGAAGTGATTTAAAATGTTTTGGATAAAATTACAATTACCTGTCAAACAAATACTATGAACACAAAAATATATACATTCAACTATATTTTTTACTTCTATTGGGAACATAATTTTGATTGGGCACCAGTGCAATACCAAGCTTCAGGTAACCATGTCAGAATATAAGTTGGCATCTCTAACAGTTACAGCTCCATCCATTAACTAATGTAACATTTAAAAAAAACAATTATACACACACACACAAAGTATTGCCCCTGGAATCTGAATGCCCCGGAACTCTAACAACTTGGAATCTGACAGAAAACTTCAAGCAAATTTTGCCCCAGAATCAGAACACTGCTTTGGAATCAGAACACCCAGCACATTGTTAATGTCTGTTTGTACTCATGTTTTCCCCAACCACCCATACGCTTTGTCGTTCAGTTCGTTGTCGGAAGCTGCAGTGAAAGCATCTTGTGTGATTTTCGCTGCTAATTTTATGCTTTTGTGCCCGTTTTGTGTTTTTTTTTTTTTTTGAAAACATAATTTAGTGTGATCGCCATGGGTCCTAAAAAGTGTAGTGAGGAAAATAGTAAGAGGAAAGCTGTTAAAGCTACAATTTTTAAATTTTATTAATTTACATTTTTATTCAAATATTTTTTGTTCTTATTTTACCTTAAAATTCAGTGTATTTACTGTTAAAATCATTTTGAAAATTCAAGTTCGTGAAACCCAGGAACGGATTAATCCAGTTTCTATTATTTTAAAGAGCAAAAATTATCTTGGAACTCGAACGGGGTTCTGGAACGGATGAAGTTCAGATTCCAAGGTATCACTGTATACATATACACATATCAGGGCTGAGCCAGTTAACACGTTATTATCGCGTTAACGCCAACAATTATTTTATTGCGCGTTAGCGCAGTTTTTGTTATTATTTTGAAAGCCTCAGTCTCACTTGCGTTCTATAGAGATCAGTGACGATCTTGTTACATCGCTTTCGATATGCTTTTGCCAGAAAGAAAGTTAGCTTTGTTGATTTGACTGCTATTCCCTGCGCATGCATGAGCAGTGAAGAGCAAACAACTTCTAAAATGGCATGTGGAGATACCAAAGTGAATGCTCAAAGCAAACTAATCTGTGGATGACTTTTTTCCATATTATCGCTGAATCGGACTCTGATTTGTCAGACTCCGATTTTCATGCAAGTGATCTTGAGATGTACATCGAAAACAAAAGTGAGGTACCAGCATAGCTGATCGTGGTGCTGATGTACCTATGGCAACATTCACCTGGGAGGATAGACACGATGACAGGAGGTACAAACCATATTACATCTCACTGCAACTGCCACCCCCGCGCACCTGTCTCTCAGACAGACAGCCCACTGTGTATTCCTGCAGGCCATCAAGCCCTCGCGCACAGCCACTGCTATTGCAAACTGCAAACAGACGCCGGCAGCAAACGCATCAGGCAGAAACAGACATTTTATGTTGATTTATGTGTGAAACCACTGCTTTGTGCGCTTTTCAGGAATTTTTTTGGGGAAAAATATTAGCCGTCAAAGAGTTGCTACTGAACATAGACTGCTTATGCTGCTCCCTGATAAAAGAAAGCAAAGGTTTCTGCTGGCGTCTGTTCAGATAAAACAGATTTATAAAATGTTAACTTGCTGTTGCTCAGAAGGTGCCCGTTATAATGTTATGACCGTGGCTCTAGACTCTGAGGGTAACTTGTTTTTCTATAACAAACTAGATAAAACATGAATGCCCTAGCAGTGGTAAATAACTTTGGCTTTATATTTGATTATATTAATGTTTAAAAAATAAATAAAGTGCTGCTATGTAAAAGGAATACTGCTGTTAAAAAGCACCTTATTTGTTTAAAGTACACTAATTTTGAGTTCATTATTGAATAATTTTGGGCATAATGTGATTGTCTGCAATTATCATTGCACAGCACTAAAATAAGTAAACAAATAAATACACATACACACACACACACACACACACACACACAAAGTGTACAAGGGGCTGTGAAGTGTGTTCTTGATTTTTTTATGGCTCATTTGCACTAGTCCGTATTTGCATATCCAAAAAAAAAATTCTTATCACAAAAAAGCACTGCATTTACCTCATTAATCACTCTTGTATTTATAATGTTTCAAAAGCATGAACCAAGCAAAGAACTTATTTATAACCATTAGAAAGGACGGAAATGCAAGATTTTCATCACTTGCTTAACTTTTCCAGTCCTTGCAAGATTTTCATCACTTGCTTAAGTTTTCCAGTCCTACAGTTTGTACTGATTAGAAGTCTCAAATTCAGATCATGGAGGGCCACAGTGGTTGAAGGTTTTCATTCCAGCCACGTTAATTAGTAACCAATTACTGCTGCTAATAGCAAACACGTCTTTTGCCTTAATTTTACCATCTTGCCTTTTAAGATCCAGAACCTTACCTCTATTTCCCCTCCTAAATCAGCAGTCAGACCTGCAAACCGAGCCAACAGACAACCAGCTAACAAAGGCAGTTGTTGGTGGGCCAATATTTCTCTAACCTCTTGCTTAATTTGAAGCCAATTCTTGATGTTAAACATTAAGTACACAGCTTGTCATTGTTCTCAACATACTACACCTGTCTTTTCCAAAAATATTGATTTTCTTTTTCCGAGAGTACCACAGAAATGTTTTGTACCAGAGCAGATGAATATGTCAACGTTTGGTCTATTTCAAATAACTTTATTGAAAGCCGATACTGTAACAATGGACACACAGGCACAAAGATCACCTCAGGCATCTGTTAATTTATTTAGCATCTCACTGTATGATTATTGTTTAAGAAGGAAAAAAGAATTAAGGCTCAGAATGTTAAAAAGAAATTCCATCAAAATTTTGATAAAAAGCAGGATGCTCCATTAGCAGCAGCAAGTGTTTACTAATTAAGAAACTGGCTCAAACAAACCTGTGACCCTCCATGTAGTCTGGCACCTCTGGATTAAAGATTTCGCACAATACCAAAAAGAATGTTCAAAATATCCTTAAAGTCCATTCATCACTTATACGGATGTAGGCTTTTTTTTTTTTTATGTAAGAAAGATTTCCCATATTAAGAGCATCCATGAATGGCATTAATGGTGAAATGAAGTTCAAGAGACTACAAGAGATTATTCAAATACATACTGAATGCTTGAACAAGTGGATTGGATCACACTTCTTGAGAAATAAACAAAAGTAGATTTGTGAATCACGCCAAAATATAATGGAAAACCAGCACAAGCATTATGAAATTCCTAATTAAAAAAAAAAACAAACTACAACACTGGTCAGATAAAGTCAAAGGGTTTAAAAAACATTAAGTAGAAAGGTACATGACCCTCCAAATTCTTTACGTAGATCATTTTAATCACAAAGAAACAAATGGCTGAACTCAAACAAGCGACTGTGCAACATGTGGAGTAAATAGGATTTTAAAAAAGCTCACAGGTTCTGCGTTGAGTTTTGCAAGTTATCAAAACCTATTAGGCCAAAACGTATACTGTACCCATCTCCTGACAGGTTAAGAACAGCTGATGGATCAATCGAAGCTCGGTGCATTTTTTTTTATTTTTTATCACGGCCTACATTCTTGTGTAAAGCACGATGAGGGTGCGTTCCGTTATGGAACACAATATTCTACAATTTTAGGCGAACGGCAGCAATGCCATTTCTAATCTCTCTAGACACTATCTAGCAGTGCTTATTGAGTGACACACTGTGCTACAATCGAGTGGATGGAAACACTTATGTTGGTGCAACTGCTTTCATGGACCACAGCAGCCCAGGACATCACATCCACATGACACTCCCCTTTTCCTGTAGGAAGCCAGTCACAACTAGGATAGACCCATGGCTCATCCCGTGCGCACCAAACGTGCTCCAAAGCCTGGCTATTCCTTATACTACGTTTACAAAGAATAGGGGTATTTAATTCCCTTTTTTACCCTCAAACGCAGAATCCTGAGCGCAGGTGTTGTGTACACTAGTTAGTCATATAGCCACCTCTCAAAAACAGTTTACATAAAAAGCAGAGATTTAACAGAAAACCCGCAGCATTTTGTAAAGCAAACCTTTCCTCATGAAAGACTATATTCGCACACCATCACCATACCTGTAGTTCGCACCACGCAACCTCCACCGATGAGTCGGTGTCCAAGCCTTTAAAGACGGTCTTGAAAGAGCCCCTCCCTAGCTCAATGTCAAACTTGAGGAACCGACCATCAGGAGAGGTAGCCACAGCTTTCATCTTTGCTTCATCCTCTTCATCGTTATCCTCTGTGGCAGACGGAGTTGCAGTATGGGCGCGAGGTCCAGGTAGCGCGCGCGGTTGCTGCTGCTGTTGCAGCTCCTCCTCCGCACTCGCGCTGCTCTCAGTGGCGCTGCCCTTGCGTTCCGGGCGGCTCTCGGTGCTTGAGCCTTCCTCATGCCGCAGATATGACCGCTGTACCAGGCTGCGCAGGTGAATGTTCAGAGCTTTGCTCTTGTCACAGCAATCCGGGGCCTCAAATGTAATCTCCTCATAGTCGGAAAACAGCAAACTTCGACGAACAAAGCGCTGGCGCACGACTCTCCGATAGCCGGCCGGGGGGTCGCTGCCCCCACGAAGTATCTCTGCGGTGTCCGACTTGCTGAACACCTCACAGGGGTGTCCCTCCGGTGGAGGTTCGGGGTTCGTGTCGCCTGCAGTTTCCATTTTACAAGTCAAGCTTGCGATTTCTGGATGATAGTCGGCAAAAAGCGGGGGCTGATGGTGCTGACGCAGTCTGCAGCACGGAGCAAGACAGTTGGGATCACTACTCGCGCGTCAACACCGTCCATCCAATGAGTCAGGGGTTTGCGCTCCTCCTTTGAATTAATCTTTTAAGAATCAAAAAAAGGACCGTCAAAAATGATAAAGTCGGGGAGACGTCGGCAGCAAAGGTCCAGCAGATTAAAATACAAGAGTTATGTGCTTTCAGGACTTGCATCCGAGTTCTAGCAATCACCAACGGCAGAGGCCCTGGTGTCGGTCGTCAGAGAAAAAAAGGCAACAAGATAGAATTGAGAAGGTGCAGACACAAATCACTAAACGTAATACAACATGAAAAGGGCATGGAATATTGAGGCGCTCCGAGTCTCACCTTCCTTAAAAATGTTTGTGTTCTAAAGATTGAAGGCTTTCCACTGCCGAACAAACAAAACCACAATTTCATTTAGATTTTTAAAAAAATAGCACGCGTTTCATTAAAAATCCTTATTCCAGTTATCATGTCTGCTTTCCCCTGCCGACTTAGTTTTTCAACTGACTAATGACAGGTTTAATTGTGGTTAAAAGAAGAAAGGAAAATTCCACTCCCGTTCATTCAAAGAACCACAGCTCCTCTCCTCCTCTTGCGCATGCAATTTAAAAACTGTAAAAAAGACTGAACACTGGGCAGAACGAATTTTAAGTTTTAAAAAAATTCAAATCCTGCAGCCTTAGTCATGTCCATTCTTTCCATAAACGTACGTTACCACGTAAAGCAATTGATTAGCCTGAATTCGCCTAGTGCACATATTTTTACGTTTTGGTCCACGCCCCGATGCATTTCCCCCAATCACGAGACAGTTTCTCACGGTGGCAAACTCACCTTCCTGGCCGATTGGCTACCAAATAATTAATTTCTCACAAACCACGCCCCTTAGTTGTCTACAGTCGCTCCCATTATGATGCCTTTTAATAAGCACCACCCATTAGTGCTATTGTGTGAAACACACCCTGGATCCCTCGTTTGGATTCACGGTGAAATATTTTAGAAACCTTTGTTGTAATATACAGTACAACCATGTCACGATATGCTGTACAGTTAATGACTAATATACAGATACTTTGTCTTAAGTTATATGGTACCTTATTTGTCTAACATTTAAAGTTCATTAATGTACACTTTTCGTCTTGAGAGGTTTCTTTAAGGGGTCCCTTTTATTGATTTTTTTTCTGGGCATTTGCTTTAGCATTATATTGAGGACAGTCTTTTAACGGCACCAATGACGGATTGCTTACTCTGTCTGAATACATATACAATTTACATTACATTAAGTAATTATTCATTTAGGAATGGAACTTTAAATCAAAATTACCCAGCTCTGGCCTAAAGTGTGACCTGACCGAACTGTTTAAACTGCCCGTGTCACAGTTAATAAAATACACCTTTAAATAACTATGCAATCTACATCTCCACTTAAATACACATCTTTAAATGTGCAATATGAGTTCGGGGTAACCGCGATAGTTCAAAAGTCGTAGAGCGCTTCCGATTAATGTCCATAATTTTGAAGCGTTTTTAAAAGTAACAGCTGCAAGAAAATACGTGGAGAATTATAAGTAGCTGTTATTCTACATGTTTTCGCATAATTTAAACTAAATACTAAACAGTTAGAGTACCGCATTAACCGTTTATCATTTTTAAAGTACTAAGCAGAAACGCATAACTTGGTTTGGTAAGCTTAATGTTTTTACCAGTCAATTGTTATTTTTTTTTAACTTTCGTGTTTTCTTTAGGGAGTCATGGGGCGAAGAAGATAGCCTGATTCAGTTTGGTTCACCGCTGATGGAGCTTGCACGTCCTTTTAGTATTTTCATAGGGTTTATTTTAAAGTCTAGTTTCATCTCCTGTCATGAAGGTGGCTGTTGGGCCAACTGGTAACTCGAGTGTGCCCTGAGATGAACAGGCGTCCTGACAGGAGTTGGTTTTGCTTTGTCTTCATTACTGCAGATACATGGTCCGCATGACACTATACTGAAAAGTCACAGTTGAGTACTAACAATGTTTTGGGGAGTATACATTGGTCATTGTACTTTTTAACATCATGACCTGCTGTTCTGAATTACCCCTCTTTCCATGCACTAAATATTGAGCTCAAAATTCATTCTGTCCGTCAATCTAAAATCTTGAACTTGCTTATTCTTTTACCAGACAATTTTAGAATAGTCAATGAATCTAAATTATGGGTTGTTGAAAAGTGTGAGAAATTTTAATTGAAATATAACTGTTGTGTTGAACTGCTTGAAATTATTAGATTTTACTATGATTACAATTGATTGTGTCTGGATTTTTTCAAAATTCCATTTTTTTAAACTTGAGTTTTGTCTTGCCTGAAGGCATGTTCTGTAGTGCATGATATCCAACTTTGAAAGTATGACTGGTCTTATTTATGCAAAATAGAACACACTATAACGCTATAGTAATGTTATATATAACATATCATAGTGAAGATGTTGCCTGTTTCTTAAATAATGATGTAATTAATTCCAGGACAGTGTTCCATGAAAGTTGCCAATGGTGGGTCAAAACATTACCAAACAATCCAGTAGACAAAAAAAGTTTGTTAAAGATACTAGAAGCTTCCTAAAGGACTAAATAACACAATGGGAGGTCTTGGCCATCTGTTTATTTGTAAAGGTGGATAAGTGACTCAGGATCATCTTGGTAAAGTGTATATTGAATATAGCAACCTCTAGAAAGCCCACTGGATTTATCAGCTTTGAGTCCTCAGAATTTCTAGTCCAGTTTTGGCTGTGCAAATCATGTCAACTTATAATGAGTATGTATGTATGTTATAATAAATTACTAATTAGACTTTAACCTAACACATTATTCTCAAATATTCAAATCCACTTAAAGTCAAGTCTATCCCAGCAGCATAGTGTGTAAGGTAGAAGCTAGACCTGGAATGAATTCTTACAACTCTAACCAAGAACATACACATCCATGCTATTCTCATTGTATCTTACCACATTTAACACGCACATAAAATAATTACTTTTACTTGTGTGGAGGTAGCTAAACTTTTCACACTAGAAAGCTTAATTTGAATATTGGAAAGGTGAGAAAAGGACGTTCAACCTTAGTTATTGAATATTCTGAGTACTAATGGCTAGGAGCAGGATTTGCCCAAAACCCTGTGCATATTTCATTAGAAAAGTGAAAAAAAGAGTTATTCAGATCATACCTGATCCCGTTGTTGACTGCAATGATAAAAGAGACCGTAATATATGTGTATTGTAAGTTGCGTTACGCAGGGCTCGTATTGTCGGCAAATTCTCACTAGGAACATTAGGTTTCCCGATTTATGAAGGACCAATTTTTGCTATGTTTCTATCTGCGCGTTTTTTAACCACTAAAATGAAGATTTATTAAACAACTTTGCAAATTTATCTCTTAGCAGCGTGTTTCTATCAAACTGACCTTTACTAATAAAGATGATTTACGTATACAATTTCCTAAAAAAAAAAAAAAGTACTGGGCCACTAGTATTGTTTTATTGGTTAAAAAAGTTGTATCTGTTATGTCCAGAATTTAACCCTGTGTTTCTTTAAAAGTTTGTACATAGTTTGTTTTTTTTTTACTAAAAGACAAGGCAGGATGGGAATAAAGAGGGGGTGGTGAACTAATGGTTTGTGGGAAAAAGAAGGTTGAAATAAAAAAAAATAATAATAAGAAAACATTTGGGCAAAACCCGTGTGCGACGAGTTTTTGTGTCTGGATACAACATTTTGGCAGACGAGGATGGCTGAGTTCACGTTACCACCTCCTAACCCGTTCCTGACCATCCCAGGTGAGCCTCCGGTGCCCTGGCAGAGATGGATTGAGTCGTTCCAACTTTATTTGGTAGCCCTTGATGTTCAGGATATGGCGGATGCTAGGAAGAGGGCTTTGTTGTTGCACTGTTTGGGAGTAGAGGGACATAACAGTATCCATCCTGAATTTTTGTAGATCGCAATTCTGTACCATTGTTTCCCTAACTTTTCCACATTCAGCTTATTAGGGTGATAAAAAATAAATGGACATAGAGATATAAAGACACATGATTAATATTTCAAATCCCACGTTTCCTTTTTGTTAACAAAATGAGTTGTTTAATATTTTAATGTTATGTATACTGTTATCTCTCTACAAAGCTAGCTAATGGTGAGCTTATAAAAGTTCATTTCGTGTCCTTGAATCCGCGAAGCAGCAGCGCTAACCTCTTCTTTACAGTGTAGTTAAAGGTAATTACATTAGTTAGCTAACTACCTGCCCCTATTAGGTGCTTCCGGCTTCTTATCTCGCAAAACTTGCGACAACCTGTAGTATTCTACATTTTGAATTTTGGGCTCACTAATTGAAGTCTCTGGCAAACCTGGCACACTTGCATATCTAGCCTACGGAAGCTCTGAACTAGACCAATGGACAGTCGCATCTGGCCACTTCAGTAGTCATCATTTTGGAACAATAGAGATGTCCTTGTTAACATGGGTCGAATATTACCTGGCCAAACCTATCCTAATTTAACCTGACTCATTGGTCATTCACTGCACTGTAAAGAACGAGTAGCAATATTTAAAGGGCACAGCAGATGGATTTACCCTTTTAAAATAGTTTTTATTATTATATTTTTGACGAGGAGGATTCCTAAATTAAATTACAGATTATTTTAATATTATGTTTTGGGGTAATCTGCACGCTTGCAGTCATGCGAAATAAAACATCTTCTTTCAGTATCACGGTTTTACACATCACAGGTGTTGTATCCAGTTCATTCTCGTTTGTTCCCTTTAGCAAAAATGTCAAATCACAAAATCAGGGACTTTTCACGTTCAGGGCTTTCACAAAAATCAATACTAGACCACGCCATACTCTACGGGTCATTACAAGGTCCAAATTCTACTCTCTTAAAAAATAAAAAAGTAATTCGCCTTTACGAACGACCATCCCGCAGCACTGAACCCATGACAACGAGCGTTTCTGTGGTTCATTCACAGGTGACTGCTGCGCGCGCAGTGCTTTACTTTTTTATGGTGTCGAGATCAGAATATGAAAGAAGAAGGAAGGAAGGACGCCTTTGTCATTGTACCAGTGCCCTACAATTGTAAAAGCTACATCTATAACCGGTGCAAGCACAACTAACAACTAAAAAACAATATAAAAAGCATACATCATACGACAAGTAAATATTTACATAAATAAATAAGGGACGGAAATTATTATTTACTAAAGTAATCATCGTACATACAGGGGTAAAATTTATAACAGAACAGCTCTATGAGTTTTTAAAATTTAAAATTCTGATGGCTCATGGATAAAAAAACTATCTGCAAATCTTTTTGTTCTACTTTTAATAATAATAATACATTTTATTTATTTGTAGGTGCCTTTCTAAACACTCAAGGACACCAAACAATAGACAAAACACAGATTATAAACTGTAGAATAGTAAGTAAATAAGTAAAATACAGAAATTAAGATCAGACAAAGCAATTGTAATCAAAGAGAAAAAGCAAATTAGCAAAAAATCTTAAACAAATTAGTTTTAAGATTAGATTTGAAAAGTGAAAATGATTCAATATTTCTAAGCTCAGATGGTAGTGAGTTCCAAAGCTGGGGAGCAGAGCATTCAATAGTGGTAAGACAGATGAAGGGGACAGTCAAGTGGATGGAGGAAGAGGATCTCAGGGTGCGGAAGGGAATGGCAACATGGAGGAGGTTGGACAGAAATGGAGGGGCAAGGTTGTGGATAGCCTTAAAAGTTAGTAGGAGAATTTTGAATTGAATTTGGAACTGAAATGGATGCCAACGAAGCTGCTGCAAAACAGGAGTGATATGGTGAATAGAGGGGATTCTAGTAATGATGCGGCCAGCTGAATTCTGGACCAGTTGAAGGTTATAAAGAGATTTGTGAGAAAAACCAAAGAAAAGGGAATTACAATAATCCAGATGAGAAGTGACAAGGATATGAACAAGGATAGCAGTGGTGTGGGGAGTGAGGGAGGGGCGAATACGATTAACGTTACGCAGGTGGAAATATGAAGACCGGGAGATGTTATTGATGCGGGACTGAAAGGATAAAGTACTATCAAGGATGACAAAAAGACTCTTAACCTGTGGGAAAGGGGAGACAGAGGAATTATCAATAACAAATTAAAAATAATCAGTTTTGGATAATGTTGATTTTGAGGAATGAGGAGAAACTCAGTTTTGTCACTATTTAATTTAAGAAAGTTTGAAGAAAACCAGGATTTGATTTCTGCCATGCAATCAGTAAGGGAGGAGGGTGGAAAGGAAGCAGTAGGTTTGCTAGTGAGATAGAGCTGGGTGTTGTCAGCATAACAGTGGAAGCTAATGTTATATTTACGAAAGATGTTGACAAAGGGAAGGAGGTAAATAATGAAAAGGAGTGACCCCAAGGCAGAGCCCTGGGGGCACACCTGAAGTAACAGCGGTGGGTTGGGATGTGAAGGTTTTAAGCTGAACAAACTTTTTAATGATTTTCCTGGCTCTGCAGAGGTACTGGGCACTGGAGATATCTACCTGGGAGGCCAAGTTGCAGCCAATAAGTTTCTCTGCCCTGGATATTACCATCTAAAGAGCTTTCCTGTTTGCTGCTGTACAGCCACCATACCATGCTGAGATACAGTATGCTAAAACACTCTGGATGGTCGAGTGGTAGAAGGTCAACAGCAACTTCCAATTCATTTCCACTTTCCAGAGAGATCTCAGGAAATATAGTTGCTGCTGGGATATTTTGACCACCACAAGAGTGTTTGCTGTCCAGGTCAGGTCCTTAGAAATGTAAGTTCCCAGGATCTTAAAAGAGGTGACCCTCTCCAACAGATCCCTATTGATGTAAAGACTTGCTGGCTCTGCTCTGTGCCTCCTGAAGTCAATGACCATCTCTTTAGTTTTGCGGGTGTTGAGTGAGAGATTGTTCCTGTAGCACCACAATGACAGCTTCTGCACCTTATCCCTGTATGCTGACTCATTGTCACCGGTTATGAGACCTATCACAGTGGAGTCATCAGCGAACTTGATGATAGTATTGCTGGAGTAATTAGATTAAGTGTACATGGAATAGAGAAGGGTGCTCAGTACACAGCCCTGAGGGGAGCCGGTGCTAAATGTGAGGATGGAGGAGCTGTGGGTGGCCAGTGAGGAAATCCTTATTCCAACTGCAGAAAGAGTGTGATTGGGAATGGGGTGTGCTATGGTGGGGAGTTCAGGTTATGCAGCTTATCGATTAGTATGCTAGGGATGATTGTATTAAATGCAGAGTTATAATCGATAAATAGCATCCTTTATAGGTCCCTGACTTTTACAGGTGGCTCACCACTGTATGGAGGGCTGTACTGATGGTGTCTTCCATGCATCTATTTGATCTACAAGCAAACTGGTGAGGGTCGAAGGTGGGAGGGAGTCTGGCTATAATGTGCTGAGCAAGAAGTCTTTCAAAGCATTTCATGACTGTTGACGTCAATGCAATCATTCTGCAATCATTAAGGTTATTGATAACTGACTTTTTAGGGACAGGGATGATAACAGCTGACTTAAGACAGGGGGAATGGTAGTCTGTATCAGTAACAGATTAAATAACTTAGTAAGGACTCCTGCCAACTGGTCAGCAATAGCTTTAAGTACCTTTATACATTATATACTGTATGCAAATACACATACTATATATATATATATATATATATATATATATATATATATATATATATATATATATATATATACAGTCATATGAAAAAGTTTGGGAAACCCTCTCAGCCTGCAAAATAATTGACTCTACTTTTAACAAAAAAGATAACAGTGGTATGTCTTTCATTTCATAGGAACATCGGAGTACTGTGGTGTTTTCCGAAACAAAGATTTTTAGTGAAGCAGTATTTAGTTTTATGAAATTAAATCAAATGTGAAAAACTGGCTGTGCATAAATTTGGGTCCCCTTGTAATTTTGCTGATTTGAATGCATGTAACTGCTCAATACTGATTACTTGCAACACCAAATTGGTTGGATTAGCTTGTTAAGCCTTGAACTTCATAGACAGGTGTGTCCAATCATGAGAAAAGGTATTTAAGGTGGTCGGAAATAAATGAAAAAGAGTATATGACAAAGTAGAATGTCATAAAGAGGTTAAAAAATGTTGGTGCGATACACATGCAGAGCTGGTTAGAGATGATGAAAGTACTAAAAATCGAAAATCTCAAAAAAATGATAATAAAGATTGTATTAGCACAAACAAATGGAAATTATTACTCTGTGAAACAACAGAACAGCGAAAAGAGATTGAATATATTGTTCGGATTTAAAATTTAAGTCAGAGACTTCTAGATTGCCTAATTCGTGTTATAACAGGGAAAAGTAGTGTTTATTTCCAATGAAGAGGCGTATCTGCAAGAATTAAAAGATTTGTTGTTTGGTGAAAGTGAAATCCACATAAGCGAGCGGCTGAGGCGCAAAAGTGGTTGCCACGTAGTACAGGCCTAGGGGATTGATGAGCAAAGTGAGCAGGTGGAAAAGCCCCCTAGTCTGACAAAAAGATCTAAAAACACTGAAGCAGCAAACTTTTTGTAAACCAATACTTGTGTCACTCTCAAAACGTTAGACCATGACTGCACTATCTTACCACAGTGGACACTAGAGGGCACTGTTGCTCCTCAAACCCAACACACAGACATGGAGGACACAAGCTAAAAGCACCACAAGTTTTTTTAATCTTTGTCAGACTCTAGCAATGCTTTTCTCAGCCGTGCAGCCACAAGTAAATAAATAATACTTCCCACACAATTATTCTTGATTTCTCTCCCTCTCTCTCTCTCTCTCTCTTTCTTCCTCCTCCGCTACTCACGGCAAGCTTTGTCCACCATCCACCCAACTCTGGCTCCTCCCTGTGAGGTTGGTCCAGTCCTTTTATATTGGCCAACCCGAAAATGCTTCAGCTCTTCTGCTCATGGCCTGCCAGCTCTTCAGGTTAGGCAGAAACCTCGTGCCATATGGCTTCTGTATATTCATAGCACCTCCTTACGGCACCTATAGCACACAACAGGGCTGAGATGTGGAACTCCAAGTCCCATGGTGCCCTGTGGGAACCCGGGGCACTGTCACCCAAGGGAGCTATATATATAAATATATATATAAAAAAAATATCTCAGTGGCTTTTTCACAGGTGTATAGCACAAATCCTCCCAAGTACAAAGGATCACTAGTGGAGGGGAATCTGAACAATTTCTCAATTTTATCTTTAATAATTCCGTCCATTAATTTACCTTTGATTTACGTTAAGCTTATTGGCTTATAATTGCTTGCTTTAACCCGGTCCCCCTTTTTACATAACGTGACAATATTTCTAATTTTCCACTTCTTAAATATATGTGTCAAGGGTTTATCTATATACTCGCTAACCTCTTTAAGCACTCAAGGTAAAATATTTTCTGGTCCTGGTGATTTATTTGATTTCAGCCTATTTAATATAAGCAGTACTTCTTCCACTAAAATTCCAAAACACTCAGTACCTCCTTAGTAGCCTCTGTTACTGCTGGGAGGTTATCTACATCCTCAAATGTGAAGATCTCAGAAAAATGTAAGTTTAGAGCATCTGCTATATCACTGTCTGTATTTAATAATTCCTCTTTACTATTTCTAATGCATGTCACCTCCTCCTTGATGGTTCTACTATTACTAAAATACTGAAAGTAAAGTGTTATTAAAAACAATATGCTCATGTCAAAATAGGGGATTTGACTCTTGTAAAATTCAACAAGTCTCATTTTTTTGTGCAAATGATCTGTTCTGTTCTCAAAAAAGCATTATAGTAATACATATATACATAAATAACTGAGAAAAGACATTGCTACAAAAATATCACTTTGTTATTTTCATAAGTTAAGAAAACCAAGTTATTACTGGCATATTCTTAATCAAAGCTTCAAAATATATACATGCATTGTCACACACGTGCACTTGGGAGGCAGCTAAAGGGCTTGAGTAAGGGCAATTCTGAGTTAGACCGGAATGTGGAAGAGTGCGCTGATTCTTTTTCTCACTTTCCTGCAGACCATCCACTGGAGATTCCACCTGGCCCTGTTGACGTCACTTCCAGGTCCGAGCCTATGGAGGAAGACCTTGTCGGCTCTGGCCCCTTTGATGTCACATCTGGGCTTGAGCCTATGGCTGAAGACCCTTCTGAGCCCGACCCCTCTGATTTCACTTCCTTTCTTTCCCTTTTAAAGCCTCCACCTTTTCCTTATTCCCTCAGTTCTGTTTTGGACAGTGCTATCATTTACTTACAATTTGAAGCCAGGAAACCAAATATACGGGTGGCTGCCCCAAACCTTGCTATGGCTCTTTGTGGAGTTTGTGACAGCATATAAACTCTTACTCTCTTATATTGTTTTATTAATTGAAATGGCACTTATCTGGATCATCTGTGGCTCAGTTACTCAGACAGATGAGTTGTAGTTTAAACACAAAGGGCACACACTCTGACAGATGTGTGAACCTTCTTATATCTTGCATTGATGAGAAATATAAAGTCAGAATCAAATAATTTACTGTGGTTATTAACTGACAGGCAGTTAATCAGGTTTCACTGCACTATAATTTATTGTATCAATAAGAAATAAGAAATCAGTTTTTACATGTTTTGTATCATTCTTGTCTTTCATTACATAAAAAGAATAAACCTTCACTTTATTTCCTTTTTTGACCTGAAAATAAACTGAGCGGTAGGCAGACTGATCTATAAGAAATTTGAGTTCACTCAAGAAATGTTTTATTTCTGAAATACAGATAATACACCACTCCTAAGGAAAATTTGGTGTTTTGAATTAATTTGGAGAGAGTTAAAAAAAATGTTTTTCCATCTACTGTACAGCAACATTTTGAATGGCCAGGAAAAGTTTTTTTCCCATCTGTTACAACAGGGATTGAAGGTGAATTTGTGAAAGTGCATTTTTTTCACAAAAGGGTTAAACATTTAGAGCATTTTATTTCAGCTGATGGGGTACAGACTGATTCTGATAAGGTGGCTGTGATGCGAGACTGGCCTACACCAGTTCGTTTAACAAATCTTTGGTCTTCCTGAGGTTTGCCAGTTATTGTTGGCAGTTTGTTGAAGTTTTTGCCAAGATGGCTGCACCATTGCATCAGTTGTGGTGCAACTTAGTGTCCTTAAATGTAAGAGGAAGACTCCTTATGTACCACTGATAATGTCCTCGAATAGGGACTCAGAGATCGCCCTTCGGCCATTAAAAAGTCTTTGATAGAATCTCCAGTTTTGGCATATGCTGATTTTCAGAAACCTTTTGTATTGGAGATTGATGCTAGCCATGGGGAACAGAGGGGGCAGTTCTTTCCCAAGAGCAGGGAGGAGGGATGCAACCTATAGCATTTGCAAGCAGACAATTAAAGCTAAATGAGAGGAGTATGAAAAATTATAGTTCCTTTAAGTTGAAGTTTTAGGCCTTGAAGTGGCTGTTGCTGAAATGTTTCAGAAATATTTACTGGAAGCCAGTTTACAGTGTATACTTATAATAATCACTTAAGCTATTTATAAATGGCTAAGCTAGGAGTACTGGAACAACAGTGGGCTTCACAGTGGGGTCATTTCATTTTAGCATTAAATATATCCTGGGTGTTGTAACAGCAATGCTGATACTCTCTCACAACAAAATATTAATGACAGAGCAGTTATTAGGAAAGGAACCCACTGCAGAGGTAGGGGTAATGAGTGAAGAGATGCAGGCAGAGATAGTAGTTTTGCCTGACTGAAATCCGGCAGATATGAGATTGTTGTAAGAACAGGATCTAGTTATCAGGCCTTTATGGAAAAACTCGCAGGATGGTCAAATCACTTCTGGAGAGGTATGAGAGCAGATGTCTCCAGGTAGTAAGAAGTTGCTTTGGCTGTGGCAATGGATGGTTGAGTCTAATGGAGTTTTGTATCAAAGAATTGATTGTCTGGGTAAAGGTCTTATATCACAATTATTATTACCCCAGTATTTACGGTAGTGAGTTTATTCATCTTTATGATCCTCATGGCCATCAAAGGGTAAAATGAACAATACAAGTGGTACAGGATTGTTGTTATTGTCCTGGCATAGCAAAGGATGTCACAATTGTAACAGATGTGTCTTGAGCAAGGTGGTACAGCCAAAGGTTCATCCATATATATATGTACATTGCAGGCTACAAGGCCAAATTAGATAGTGGAAATTTAATTTACAGTGTTAGAGCTGGCTAATGATTATAGTTAAAAGGTGTTCATTTTTACTTATATTTTTTCCGGGTATACACAAGTGTGTTATTGTGAAGTTTGTCAGACTTACCAGGAATGTTGATTGGATTCATCTACTCCCACCCTTGAAGATTGACACACACAAAGTGGTGGCTCTGTTGCTAAAGGATCTGGGCTCGTAACTTAAAGGTTGCCGGTTCAAACCCTGACAGTGACAGAAGGAATGCTACTCAGCTGGTCCCTTGAGCAAGGCCCTTAATCTGAAATTGCTCCAGGGGAACTGTCCAAATAGCTGACCCTGTGCTCTGACCCTCACCCCCACCCCCACCCCCACCGAAACAAACTCTGCGTGTGCCTGTGGAGAGTAAGTTGAGGTATGTGAAAAATGACAAATTCCTAATACAAGAAATTGTATGTGGCAATTATATGGGCAGCTTTTTGATTTAGTGATCAGTGTTCTTCATAGATTATGTTCTCCGATGTCAAGATGAAATAGTTACTTGTGTCACGATCTCTGATGTCATTTCTCTGTTGCCCTTTCTGTCCTGTTTTTGGTCTCTCGGACAAACCCTATTTATGTTAAAATGCACCTGTGGGGTTTCAGGACATGTGACATAGCAAATATTTCATTGGCTATTTGTCCTAATGACAAATGACTCTGAATAAAGTGTTTGATTTTTTAAATACCTCCGCACTCCTTCTTTCTCATGCCCTAAACTGATTCTGCAATTCCTAAACATACACTATATATTCTTTCCCAGGTTATAAATCAAATGAAACAGGTTCCATGACATCTGTACTTATTTTCTATTTTCAAGTAGTAAACTAATTGAAAATGAAAGTGGCTGGAACAAGTGTTTCAATTACTGGTACAATGCATGGAGAATGATCAAAAAAGTTTTGAGAGTGACACAAGTATTGGCTTACACAAAGTTTGCTGCTTCAGTGTTTTTAGATCTTTTTGTCAGACTAGAGGGCTTTCCACCTCTGCCTCTTGCGTATGTGGATTTCACTTTTACTAAACAAATATTTTAATTCTCGCGGATACACTTCTTCATTGGGAAGAAACACTACTTTTCCATGATGGCAACATGAATTAGACGATCTACAAGTCTCCGACTTAAAAGTTAAATCCAAGTAATACATTCGATCTCTTTTTGTTGTTCCATTATTTCACCGATTAATCATTTCTGTTTGTTTGCGCTAATGCAATCTTTACTATCATTTTTTTGAGACTTTCAAATTTTAGTACTTTAATTATCTCTAACCTACACTTCATGTGTATCATGCCAACGTTTTTGAATTCTTTATGACGTTCTACTTTGTCATCTACTCTGTGTTTTATTTCCAGCCCTGGGCATGGTTAAATCTCTTGGCACAAAGTCTCGCTTTGCAGAACGTGAAAGTATCTCTCTGAAACAGTCACATCTTGTCCCAGGCTAAAAAGTCTCGTCTCGTCCCAGGATTTTTTTATATAATAGAAAGATATGAATCAGTGAGCTTTATCCTGGATGAGCTTCTGGGGTTAGATTCCATTGAGGTAGCCCAACTCAACCTTGTGATTTCTCAGAACAAATATTGAATATCTCAAGGCAGGGATTACCTATTTGAGAGTGACTTATGGGATGAGGTGGAGTGTTGCTGGTGAAAAGAATTATAAATTTAATCTTTGTTCTCTCGTACCCTAAGGCACTACCCAGTATCTTCCAGTAACCGTAACCAAACAAGCGTCAGTTACTCTTGAGAAGGTTTTTAGATGTTTAGACCATGAAAAAAAAAACATGATGGCTATGCTAGCACATCATAATGTACTGCCAAAGAGGTACCATGAGACTGATGGGTGTAACCTTCAAAGAGGGCTGTCATTAAGAAACATCTGTGTGTGAGATGCTTGTGGACAGCTTTATTAAGCCATACACCTTGCTTTCCTGGTTTTGAGAGCTGATGGTTCTTTTAATTTCTGCATGGGTTTTCAGGGAGTAAATACCAACATTTTCCAGAATGCTTGTTCTATACCCTTTATGAAATTTTAAAGGCCTCCACAGAGTTTCCATGTTCACGGCTCTGTAGCTACAAAACAAGTATTGATAGTTGAAGATGGCTGAAGATTGCATGCAGAAGACTTATGTCATCACCACAGAGGGCATCCAGGTAATGTAATTTATTCTTTACAATGGTAAAGCTCATTTTCAGGGCCTTGTGTACAAACATACTTGGGGAGTGTAAAAGCAAGTTTAGTTTTATTTATATTGTAAATGATCTGATTGCTTTCTTCCTAGCATAGGAAGGTTTTGGATGCTGTAATGCAAAAGCTCTGCCAGGACCGACTAACCCTGAACATTCAGAAGTCTCACCTTGGACAGACCTATTATCTGTTCCAAGGGTATGTTGTGTCTGGTAACAGTCTGAAAACTCTGTGAAGGGTGGTTAAATGGTATACAAGTAGTACTACAATTTCATCCCACAAACTGAAGAGGCTAAAATACTGAAGAAAACCTTATTATCACCTATGCATTTAGGATTCTAATTGGTGAAGAGGTTAATTATTCCACTTTGAAAGAGAAGAGTCTGGTGATTTCTGCGGCCACAGAATAGTGGTTCAACCTTCTGGGTTTGGTTTGAGATGTATACTGTCATTACTTATTTCTTTCCTTGTGATTCATCTGTCTTTAATAATATTCATAAACTGCAACAACTGCACAGACTGGTTATAGAGACATTATGCAAGGACCAGACTGAATAATTACTATAACAGTAAAAGAAGACAGGACAAGTTTAACAACAATGATCTTGTCTGGTTCCAAGGCAACCTCTCCAATAACTCTAACACATATCTATCAAAAATAGCCACAAAATGTCTTGACAATAATTAGGATGCTAATAATTATAGGACCAGATGATTTAAGGATGGAGTAACTAAAACACACTCATCTGATACGGTCAGTATGAAACTATACTTCCTTCATTTTGAGCTACTAGCTGGAATCAAAATCTTTGTTTGAGGACATAGCTCTGTTTGTACTGTACTGCCACAGTACGATATGATCATACTACTGTCACTGTGGTACTAATCTGTTGATTAATCTCCCAGTCTCCTCGGTCCTTGCTCATGAGCAAGACTCCAAGGAACCTGCACTCCTCTGCTTCTTACAGCCTTTCTGCAGAGAAGAAGTCACTCTTTTCTCAGAAGTCACATCTGGAGTTGCTGATTTTCATCATAGTCATAACACACTTCTACTGTAGTATGTACTAGAGATATTCCCAAACCGGACACTCTAAAAATCTTAGGTATCCTTTCCATGAAAGTCAGAAATAGGGGAAAAGACAGGGTGCACCATTTGCCAAGTTCTAAACTTAATTTTAAACCTCATGCCCTTTTAGCACCTTGTACAACATACACCAAGGAACACGGTAATAAGTTGTTTTTTTTTCCTGCCTACTAAGCACATGTAGAAAGGATGGGCAAACTCCCACAACTAATCAAATAGATTTTCAAAGACCATCTACTGTTCCACATACAGTGTGGATTCAACATCGATCCACCTTTATCTGAAGATAAAAAAACAATTGGACTCTAGTTCTCAGTACCCTTGTACATGCTTTCACTGGGAGGATTAGAAGTGAGACCCCTCAATAACATGAATACATCTCTCATCCCATTTTAAAATTAGAGATCTTTCTCAATGTGTCAGCCAAAAGAAGCTGTTCAGGCTTTCAATTAGGGAAATTTGAGAAATTTCTAAACTTGATGGATATGTTCTTCAACAAAAGACTCAGCACCAGAAACATCAGTTGGTGTTGGGTCCACCTACATGCTTGAGATCACTGCAGTAAATTTTTAAAAACTCAGAACATCCATCAAGGATAATAAAATCTGACTGGAAATGCTGAAAGTACTGGAGATCTCTGGGATAACAGGTCTATTCATGCTTAGGTTGCAAAATTAGAGTTATCTGGTTATTGATTTGGTGGTGCTTTCCAGCTACAGGACCTTGTCACCTCACAGTCCATCATACAATCCTCTTCCTACCTGAGTTTTTTGTGCTGGCTTGAACTCTACAACAAAAAAGTTAGCAGATCAGAATATCTCATATTTTTCAGAAAAGTGCATTAGTGTGAGATTTACATCTAAGTACTGCATTGTTTGCTATATCTTTCAATGTTTAACTCTGTTGTGTTGTATTCTTTTTTATTTAACTTTTTCTTTGGAGTTTCCTCTTTCATTTATATTTGACTACTCATTATTAAGGAGTTGACACGTAATGCTAATGGACAGTTATTTTACTATTCCCCACTTGTGCGCTTATTAGAAAATAACATCTTAAAATAGCCAGAAAATTAAAAAAAAATGGTTATCAATATAACACAAATTCCTACGTAATTCTGTAAATATTTACCATATCCAGTTTGTAATTTCTGGACTGATAAAAAACACACAAAAACAAATTGGAAACTAACATCTGGCTAAATTAAAGTCCAAGTACAATTAAAAGCAGAAGTTGGTTGGGATGAAAACCTGCATCCACAGGGGGTCCCAGACCTAAAACTTGAGAACCCTGCTGTAAATCAAACTCTTAGATTATAGGATGAAATGTACGAGCAGTTTGGAGTCCTTATTTGTCAGGTTAGTTATTATTTTGAAAAAAAAAAAAACATTTCTAATTTATTTAGTAATTAATTTGAAAACCTCAGAATGGGCTGTGTGAAGAACTGTCTTCTTCTGTTGAATACTTTCATTGGCTGCCAAATTTGTCATTTTACTGGTCTTACCTAAACTTTCAGTGTTGTAATTTATGACACCATGACAGCTTTGTAAACATATTTTCATTATTTAATGAAATGGCTTGATTTAAAGTTTATCCCAGAGATTACTTTTACTGAAATTAATAATGTAAACTATACTGTACTTGGTTCTGTTCAAATGTTTAACATTGGGACCTCATGGTATAATACCACCAAGACATTTTAAAAAATCTGAAGTTCATCATCTAAATTTGCTCTACTCTACCTATAGTTTATGATTTATTGCAAAAAAGGCACCAGAGAACACCTAAAATAGGGAAGTTAACTCTAAAAGCATTTATAAGAATTTCTGGTTAAAATAAAATCATTAACCAGAAATACTGTATTTAATAATAACCTGATATTTAAAAGATGGCATTTAAAATTTTTTTGAGGTAAAGGAATCATCTTTACGTTGCAAAGTTTTATATATAACACATTATAAACTAGTAACATACTGCAGTAACCCCCATGAACTGTAGCACACCAGCGTAGCTGATGCTGCTCAGCCATTTAATCACATTGGTTAAAAATTTAATCGGTAATCCACAGGAAAATTCCAGGATCATCCAGTGTCACAATTACAAACTTCAGTGCAAGACACTCTGCTGTTTGAACAAATTGTTATCTTAAGGTTGATTAGGTGGCTTTCTGACTTTTCCAACATGCTAGACGAAGCTCATCTTATACAACTGACACACTTTTGTATTGGCTAACTTAAAGTATGCTTCTGCTTTATTTGATGCATGTCTCCAATTCTAAACCCTATTACGACAATTAGCTTTGCTGTTCATTGCTCTGGGATGGTAAATCTTATTCTAAATCATTTACTATATGAATGTAGTTTGCATTCATAAGAAAAAAAAAACATGCTTACATACAGTAGCACAATTAATTTTATTTGTAATAAAATTTGCAGTCACAGCATTTAGCTCTTGGCTCCAGTCCAGGACTATCTATATGGAATTTGTACATTCTCCTGCCTCTGCATGGACTTTCTCTGAATACTCTGGTCTTCTTTTTACATCTCAAATTAGATGTATGCTAGGCTATCTGGCAGCCCTTAACTGGACCAGTGTGAATTAAAGTGTCCTGTGATGGACTGCTACACTGCATAGAACTGGTTCCCACCTCGTGGCTAGTGCCCTTTGTGACCGTGAACTGGATAATTCAGTTAGAAAATGAAAGAGGATGGATGGATTTAATGAAATTACTATTCTATACAGAAATAAAAAAAGTATGATAAACTTAGGGCCCAAGGATGTCAGAGACAGGCATACAGCTGGCCCAGATATGACTTTCTAGAGATCATGTTCAATCTCTGTTACAATTTCAAATGGAGAACAACATAACTTTGTCCTTGTCCTTGAAATTTAACCAGCGAAGCAGTTATTTTTCAGCAATTATGCTGATACAATTTTAAATCAACATTCTTATTGTCCCTAAAAATACTAAGGATGGAAACAGATTATACATTTTCTAGCAGCATGCTACACAGCATATTACATATACAGCAAGAATATTTTGTCTCTGGTGTTTTCTATTTTTTAACATGCGAATAAAAGTTCATGTTTTTCATAGCAAGTGAGCAAATAAGTAAAAAATTTAGGGAATTGCATAACTTATTTAAATGTAGACAGTCTTGACAGACACACAATATCAATGTCCAAACCAATGGTATTTATTTATTTTTAAGAAAGGAAAATAGAAGATTTGTTGTTTACAAGGAATAGATATAAAAAAAGAAAGAAAAACCCATAGTGCAGTTATTTCAATTATAAAGAATGAAAAGTATTGGAATAAATGGTTGTGTATAGGAGGGCATTTTACAAAATTGATAATCAAAGATAGAAAAGAATAAGCCAAGGAAAGCCCAAATGTAATATAAAAGGAATTAGTCGTTCAGGCAAAAAATGCCTTGGTGTGTTGAATAAACTTTTGCTTCACAATAAAGTGAGAAACAAAAGCCACTGTTGAACAATATTCACAACAAATCTTAATAATAAATTGTAAAAGATATATGATAATCATAAAATGATTAGATCCAGTGGAAGCACATTTCTTGGTTTACTGTGATCGAAATGGACCTTTCTGGCCACAAAGCTAAGTGTTATGTTTGGAGAACTGTTGAATTTTCCCCCCATCCCAGCAAAATAACATTTCAGTGACAGCATGTAAACCCTACGAAAACAAAAGACAAAAAAGATGCAATAACAGCACATAAAATTCCTGAAGAGTAACATGCTGCAGAGTATCCCTTCAGGACAATGACCCAAAACCTAAAGTCTAAAGCCAGTTTACAATGGTTTAGAAACAACAGGTAAATTTCCAGGGTGCTCCACTCAAAGCCTTAATCAATCAATCAATCAATCAACATTTATTTATATAGCACATATTCATACAAAAAATGTAGCTCAAAGTGCTTTACAAAATGAATAGAAAAATAGAAGACACAATAAAAGATAAACATAAGTCAACATTAATTAACATAGAATAAGAGTAAGGTCAGATGGCCAGGGTGGACAGAAAAACAAAAAACTCCAAAGGCTGGAGAAAAAAATAAAATCTGTAGGGGTTCCAGACCAAGAGACCGCCCAGTCCCCTCTCCTGTCCTGCAAAGAATATATGTTACAATACAAAACCCCTTCAAACAGGTCCTTTTAAAGTTATGGTAATGTAAGGAGTTTTGCAAAGACCGTAATAGTATATATAGTATTTTTGTATTTTCCATATTTATCAACGATTTACGGTAAATACAAATCAAAGACGTAAATTTTAAAATAAAGCAAGGTTAACCAGTCCAAAGGGTGTGAGTGGCAGCCATATAATTATTGAAAATAGAGCAAGGTGTATTCTATATGGAAGTTTTTTTTGCCGGGATAACAGTTTACATTTATACTGAAGAAACATTCTTGTGTCCTGAAATAAGGGTTTGACTTCGGCATTCACAGTTTTCTTGGTTGGTATGGACACACCCGCAGAGGGCGCTATCGCTGACGTGTACACGTCTGTCCAAAATGTATCTGGACTCCCAAAAGAACGTTTATGTACCTGAGGGCGTGCCTCTGCGCAAGAGGCCGCCCAGTCTTTCTGAGCTACACGCTAGTGTGCATGTCACGGCTTTTCCGGCTGGACAAAACCTCGGCGAGATGTGGCTTCGGCGTGACGTCACTTGGCTCCTGCAGGCGGCACTCTGAACGGAAAACTCCTCCTCAGACGAAGAGAAAAGAAGTTTTGTAGACGGCGTTGGACTCTGAAGATACTGGCAGCTCGTGTATTTACTCACGGAGCTTCAAGCAATGGACTCGGAACATATCGAGATGAACGGAGAGGTGAGGCCGGACAGCGGACTGGTTGTATTGGGGAGGGAAGAGGACGGGATAAAGAAACGGACGTATACGACGTCGACTGCTGGGTTCCGTTACCCCGTGCAACTTCTTGTGCCGTGCGTGATAGCAAGTGAAGTGCGCGCATGCGTACCGGTTGCCACCCTTTTTACTGCCCGCGAGGCATCTTAGTTTCAGCTGCGAGGTGCACCCAGCGGTGTGGTGTTGATGTGCTTACATTTGAGATCGGAAGCGAAACCAAAATAAGACAAAACCGCAAGTTCTTACACCTAGTAGTACATCTGTTTACAGCGCAGTAGTAATTTCCTTACGTTTCCATCTCTTTAACGGCTTTCTCAATCTAATCGCATGTATGGATTTAAGTGAAAAAAACATTTCAGGAGAAGCATATTTTGCATATTGACCCCGCGCCCAGTGTCATTTCCTAAACTGCAAAAAAAAGAGGGTGGAGGCAGTCAGCAGAAGGAGTAGCCTTTTAAACATATATTTATAGCTGAGTCATTTATGCAAAGTGACTGACAAATGACCTTCTTACTTTTATTCTAATCTTAAAGCACTTTACTTGTGCCTAGAATATTTACTCTTACAATTCTGGGTAACTTTTATTTCTAATAGCTTATGTAGCTATGTATGTACATCTGTCACTTGACCAATATTGATGAGATGTTATGTTATGTCCTGTGACTTGAAAATATTAACAGAATCTAGCTCAGTTCCACCGGAGAGTATCATAGGCGTGTATGGCAATCTACCACAATATGTTAGATTTACTCAGACTCTCCGAAATAAAGTCTTTCCTTCGCCATGCTAATTTTTTGTAGGTAATTGTGTTTCTCCTCATACTATTTATCATTAGGCAGCCACCTTCTGTATTTGTGACACAACACCAAATAGTGTGTTTGGTTCTGAGAAAGCAATTGCTGTACAACTGATTCATCTGTAAATGCTGCACAGAGATAGGCAATCTAAACATTGTAGCTTAGCTGCCACCAAATGCTAGGCCAACCCTAATTTGCAGATTTTTGTACCATTTCTGGAACAGGTTGACCAGTTTATCTGTGTCATTGTGTACATTTTCCACCAAACACATTTGTTATCGCAGTCATGGCAACTCATGAATTTACATACATTTCTAGACTTTATTTTTATTTTGTTTATTAACTTTTGTAGATATTGGAAAATGCTCTGTTTCTTGTGATTTCAGCTGACTTGTCATGTCACAAGTAAAGGATTTGAAACATGTGAGTGATGCTTGTTCTTAAGCTTTAGTAGAGCAGTCAAAAAATGACTTAGTTTAGGAAATACTGACCTTACCTTGACTCCTTGTCTTCACATTTCCCTTAGCCCTTAATCAAAGTTCTTTTAGGCTGATATCACATTATAAAACTTTTAGTGATGGTGTATGTCACATTTGCAGACCACAGTCGCTACCCATATCAGATTTATTGGTGCACTGTTGACTTTGCACTTTTTAATCACAGCCAATATTGTACTAATTAGCTGATTCTCACCAATGTTTTTGGGAAATTTGGAAAATGAAATATTTACAGAATGCATTCAGAAATCTTGTTCTCATTTCCTCAGTTAATGTGGTAGCGCTGCTGCCTCGCAGTTAGGAGACCTGGGTTCGCTTCCCGGGTCCTCCCTGCGTGGAGTTTGCATGTTCTCCCCGTGTCTGCGTGGGTTTCCTCCGGGCGCTCCGGTTTCCTCCCACAATCCAAAGACATGCAGGTTAGGTGGATTGGCGATTCTAACTTGGCCCTAGTGTGTGCTTGGTGTGTGGGTGTGTTTGTGTGTGTCCTGCGGTGGGTTGGCACCCTGCCCAGGATTGGTTCCTGCCTTGTGCCCTGTGTTGGCTGGGATTGGCTCCAGCAGACCTCCGTGACCCTGTATTCAGATTCAGCGGGTTAGAAAATGGATGGATGGATGGATGTTGTCAGGTGCACAAGGTCACACAGCACTGCATCTCAGTGCCAGCTCTTCATCAGACAAGAGAATGAGAAACACACTGCCCCACTGGGCAGCTTACTGACCACACTCAAAAAGGAATACAGATCCAGGCATGCCCATGTTGAAGTAGATATGTTGATGAAGAATAAAAAAAAGTGTAACCCAAAAATTGGGAGTGTGCTCCCCTCGATTTTATCATATACTGAAATAGAAGAAAAGGTCATCAGAACCACTTCCAGTTGCACAATATTTCTCAAATATCATACCTCTTTGTTTCTCATCATAATTAATTGATAATATTGATACACAATCATTTATCTCTATTTATCATCAAACTTTATATTATAATGATATTTTTGCACTTAGGGAGGTTGAAAAAATGGTGGAATTTTTTCATGATTACATATGCATTTACCTAGATTACGATCAAAGTCACCTAAAAATATAGAAAAAGTGTTAGTATTATATAATATCTGTTGCATTAAATTGCTATAGGTAAAACTGCATTTAGCTACATTTAATTATGATAATGATGGCGGAAATTAAAAAAAAAAAATCATAAAATCAAATGTATTACCAGGATCACAAAAGGGATGTATCTGCTTATTGTTCCCATTACATCTTTATATTTACATGGCATGTTCAAAGTTTACATGTTATTGTTAAACTGATGATGTATAAAGTAAAATAAAATTGATAAAAGTTATTGAAAGAATATGCATTATATTTAATACAGTTTTTAATATTGTGTATACATTTATATTTCCATGATATAAAAAATTCGGATGGTTGTTTAAATAAAATACTACTTCCAGTTGAATAATTTTTCTCAAATTACATATCTGTTTGCTTGTTATCATTATAAATATCTTTACAAAATTTGAATCATCTATCTGTAATTATAACCATAGTTTACCTGAAATTTGTGAAAGTATTTGCTAAAACTGGAAGTGGCTCAAAAGTTGATAGGATTCCTTATTTTTGATATAAAGCAGGTGTACAAAATCTCATTAACCTAGGTCAAAGTGTTTTCAAGTTAAACAGACACACAGACAGGCATAATTTCGAAAATTGTATTTTTCGGACTCAGGAAGTTCTAAAATGTCAAGATTAATCAAAATCTCAAGGTCAAATTTTTTCACAATTCCTATGCTTTCTCTATACTATTAATATGCAAAAGTAAAAAAGAATCCAAAATATAGACGGGAGGTTCTACACAGAAAAGTCATAAAGAGACATGAAAAATGTGTATCTAAAACCATAAGGCAAATGAACAGAATCTAAAAACTGATAAAAAGGCTACTAGTTGGAATCCAAACCAGAAGAAAATCATAAGAGAAATCTTGAGTGAATTCAAAGGACAGAGCAAAAGTCAAAAACCACCAAAACCCTACACTAAATCAAGGGTAGCACTAGGATAATGGCTGTGGAATGCAAAAGACCTCAAGTACTCAAGTGAACCTAGACTCCCTTTAAAGCCAAAGTCACATTACGCTGTACTTCTAGTCATGTGGTATGTCAGATTTGCTGAAAGCCGTCGCTGATCTATTGCTGGACCATGTCAATTTACATGATGGAAAACAACTGTCCATGTCACATTTACCTTCCAGCACAGTTTAGCTTCTCCCTTTTAGTGAGAGCCAATAATGTGCTGCCAGATGGAGCTGGTGCAGTATGGGGAGTTTAGCCGTAGTCTCTACCCTTTTTCCTTTTTTCCATTCTATTTCAGTATATAGAACACGAGACATCAGAAAGACAAGCCTCCCTTCTGTTTGCATGGTTCAAAACGTGTGTTCCTTCTTACCAGTTAGGCTATCTTTAAAGACTGGAGTGTACAGTTAGCTGTTTTACTTTTATATATACGGGTGGCAGAGGTTTGGGCAAATGCTAATGAAATTGTAACTGTAAGATAAATAAGGGTCAATCAGTTATCCAAATTTCAAAATTGGGTAGAATCTAAAATTCTAGTTAAGAGATTTTCAGTATAATCTATTATTTTTAAACAATTCTTCTTAGCAAACAGAATTTTATTTTTAATGAGATTTCAGACAAAGTAAGTCATGCAGACACCCCATCTTAAACAGCATGGCAACTGGCATATCATAAGTTTGCTCAAGTGCAGTAGTACTACATCCGTCCATCCATTATCCAACCCGCTATATCCTATTGGAAAATGTCTGTAGATGCAAAGTGTGATTCAAACTGAAGGACAAAATCAAAACAATGGTGAAAGGAGCATAAGTAATAAAACCATAAAATGTAAAAGATGTTGTTAAACTCCCAAAAGTGGTTCAGCATGGCAATGGCTCATTACAATGTAACATCTAGTTAATACGGTTGTTCCTGTCCTTTATCACTGTTCCTCAATTTGTATGAAAGACATACTGGCAACACTCAGGAGGTGAGATAATAATAACAGCAAATTAACAACTGCATAATTCGTTTGGTCAATCATGAAAGTGGTTAACTGTGTTTCTCACAGGCAGAACAACTGCCATATCACCTAATCAATGTTTTTCAGTTTTCCTTTTTCAATTGCTTGAATATGTTGCATAGCATATCTAAAATTCTTCACATTAAGTGTATATCTTGAAAGTTTTTTGAAGTGAATGTTTTCGTGTCTTCAGCCAGAATTTGTTGTTTCCCAGTCTTCCTAGTCTTGCTCGAAATTGCATATATTTATTTATTTTAAAATTAAATTGTGGTTGTTTATTGTCACCACATTCTGTCTATATGATATTATTCTACTGGCAAGCAAATATAGGTGTCAAAACATTTGCTAAACAAACAAAATTTGGAGCACTGGTTATCAGCCATAGACTTTAGATGTCAAGATTTTTTAATTGACCTTTTGACTCTACTCACTTAGGTTGTGTAATCCTGGAAAGTTCTTATGCTTAGTACTGCTTGGGTACGTTCATCCCAAAAGTGTTTTCCTCAATGAAAAGCTTGACAGAAACTGCTTTTTGATTTTTTGAACTGAGTCAGAATGTTAGGCACCATATGTTTTTGTAAATCTGCAGTCCAAAAGGCATTTTAGATGACAGTTTTGTTGACCAGTATATCTCAACCTCAGCCTTTTGAATTCTAAACACTGAGTGCAAAGAAAGCCAACAGCTCATCTTGACATCAGACCTTAGCAGCAGCTTGGATTTTGCTTTCAGTGGGTGCAACTCAATGCCAGCCCCGGGTGCAATAAACACAAAAGTCGCCGGCTAACTCTGCCTGCCAACAAGCTAGTACATACACAGAGTAATAAAAAAATTACAATACCCCGAACCTGATACATATTAGGCTACCAGTTGTTTAAAAAACAAAGACATAGGCTTACCTTTCAAAGGTAATCATCAAAAAAAAGCATGTTTAGACCTGGAATGGACTAACCATGGTCTAGTGTTGAGATCACTAATTCAGAAATTTTCTTTGTCTTAGCTATGGACAGGGCTGTGCATGTTTAATATTTCCACAGGCACACAGAAGTGGCTTCAGGGTATACCACTTGAGCAGAGTCTTCACCTTTGTATTCCTCACTATTATCTGAACTGGAATCTATCATATAATGCAGTCACTGGCCATTTCTGAAGAACAGGCTCTAATATGACAAATCTTTTTTTTCTTCATGTGTTTCAGTTTCTGACAAGCCTGCATTCCACCCATCTTGCTGCTGCAAAAGCCTTGTCAAAAGCGCTCAGGGAAGGCTGTTTCATGCAACTAGCAGTGAATGAATGATATCATGGATAATAATAATTAGATTAAAGAGGTAGTGATTGGCCAGTGTAAAGACACTAATATTTATGTGATAAACAAAGAACAAATATGTTTTCAATACAGTTAATAAATATTGATTTCCTTGTAGGCCTCGGGGTGGTACACTTTCTGGGAATTCATAAGGAGGAGTCAGATATGGTTGTGCAGATGGGTTGGGTGGTCATGACTTAGGTTCTTAATCTGAGGTTTGTAATCAATTTGCAAGATGTAGAAATTCAGGGCATAAAGAGCAGTTGGATGCAAAACTAGCTTCAATATCAGAAAGCTGGTTATGGCAAAATAGCATTATTCAACTTAAGTGACATTAAAAGTGATGTCTCTGAAGAATCCGTGTTGGAACCATAGGCATTTTTAATTATATGAATGATCTAGAGTAAAATGAAACTAGAAATTTGGTTAAATTTGCTGGTTAATTAAACAAAGTGAATCCGCAGTAATCCTGGATTCAACAAAGGTTATTATTATAGGTGGACAGAATTCATCCACCCATCCATCCATTTTCTAACCCGCTGAATCCGAATACAGGGGTCTGCTGGAGCCAATCCCAGTCAACACAGGGCACAAGGCAGGAACCAATCCTGGGCAGGGTGCCAACCCACCGCAGGACACACACAAACACACCCACACACCAAGGCCAATTTAGAATCGCCAATCCACCTAACCTGCATGTCTTTGGATTGTGGGAGGAAACCGAGCGCCGGAGGAAACCCACACAGACACGGGAGAACATGCAAACTCCACGCAGGGAGGACCCGGGAAGCGAACCCGGGTCTCCTAACTGCGAGGCAGCAGCGCTACCACTGCGCCACAGTGCCGCCCGGACAGAATTCAGACTTGGGGAAATTAACCTTAATGTACACAAGTATAAGTATTAATCTATAGGTAATGAAATTCCTACATATGTGTACACAAAGGTGGATCTGAAACAGCTCATGAGAAAGAGAGGTTACAGTGGACACTTTACTGCATGTAATCACACACTGTAAGGAAGAGAAGAGGTTGTGTTACCACAACACTTTGAGTTAAGTTGGAGTCAATGGAATTTATCTTTCAACTGTGTAACACTCTTATGGGGTCTTACCTGCAGTAATTTGTACCCTTACTTTTAAAAAGATATAACAGAGCTAGAGGAAATCTACATGAAAAACATTAGACGTGCCAAAACTGCAGGGTTTGAAGTATGAGTAAAGACTGAAGGAGTAAAATCTTTACAATTTAGGCAAACAGAGTTTAAGAGGTGACATGATAGAAGTGTTTAAAATTATGCAGAGAGGAAGGGTGAATGCCAGCTGTTGGTTTAAAATGAGATTTTTAGCAATAACACGTTGGCACAAAAGCTGATTAAGGGTAAATTAAGGGTAAAGGGTTTTTGTACAGAGCAGCATAAACATAGAATAAGGTACATAGCAATGTGGTAGATAATAGTACTTTGGGGGATTTTACATCTTGACTCATTGATTTCTTTTTGAAAAAAGGTGAATAAGAAACAAATAAGTTCAGCTGAATGGCCACTTCATGATTAACTGTTTCCTATGCTAAATATGGAACAAGAGATACTTAAACTACTTATTCTTGTCACACTTCCACAAATAAATGTCCTTTCTTTCTTTTTAGTGAACTAGGGGGCTTTGCCCCCTGCTCGCTTCGCTCGCCAACCCCAGGCAAGCACTATGCTACCCGCATATGGGGAATGTGGATGTACAATTTAAACAGATTTTAATTTTCATGCAAAGTGTTATATTTGCATCAACATGACGTATAACTGCCTGTGACTGAATTTCATTTTTTTTTCTCTATTAAATAAAATGACATTTTCGAATATTTGGCTCTGAGATTTGTTAATTGTCTTTGCAAAAGCTATTCTAATGGGAATCTGATAATGTTTTAATACCAATGGCATATCAAGATCTCCTTTGTTGTCTAATGTTACCTGCGGAAGGTGTACTACATTACCTTTCTTGGATACTGTACATCCTTCTTTCTACAGTAATTTATGTGGTGGAAGACCGGACAGTGTTAACGGTTATAGATATTCTTCATGATATTGTAAGTTGTTGTTTTCATCTCCTGCCTGGTCACCACCAACTTTTTCAGCATAGTCTATTGATAAACATTTAAGCATTTTGCCTTGTTACCGATCGACATTTTTTTTAATAAATTCATTTGACTTTCTCGTTTCTAGGTGCTATGATTGCCTGTGTACTCATTTTTTCTGTTGATAACCCTTTGTGATGAAATTCTTCAATAAGATTTGGACATAATAGTCTTCTTTAATTGGGAATTTAAAGTGAAGAAAACATTAAAATAAAAGCTGAGAGAGCAGGAAGTGTGTCTAACAAAAGCATTCTCACGAATGAGAGGTGAGAGGACTGTGGTCTTGTTTGAATATTGTTGATAGGAGGGTGTGACTTGGAAAAAATCTCATTGCAATATTCTTGTCTCGCGGGACTTTAAAAAATCATTTCCAAAAAGTCTCATCTCCTAAAACGTCTCGTCGTGTCAAAAGATTTTTTTATATAATAGAGAGACATGGCTAGATATAATCAGGTCCATAAAAATTATGTTTCAAGTGTTTATTTTCTAAACTGACTTGGTGAACAGTTTAAATGATAAAAAACACAGTCATATTAAAATTGGTTCAGTCATTACATTTTAAAGATATACTCTATGCATATGTCAGGATGATATTTTAAAGTGCATAATTTATGCAATTATGAGATATGAATACTTGAATAGATTCTTTCTCCTGATCATTTTCTGTACTTTGCTGTAAAGTCACCCCTCATCACTAATTGCAATTGAGAAAAAAGGAACAGATTTTAGTGCTTGCAATAGTGAGAGAAATTAAGACTGGCACACCCAGCTTTAGCTAAAGAGAAGAATAACTAGCAACACAATCAGACAGACGGTCAGCATCTGATCTGGGATCTATCTCACCAAGAGTGATTGAGTTTTGACTCTTCTACATTCTTGAGAACAAAATGTGAAATGCTACAAGTACTGTATTTGGCCAAATATCACCTTGACACTTGTACAATGACAAGATTTTCCTGCATTTGCAATCAAGACGTAAACACCATATCAATTGCTTGAGAAAACCAGTGCTTTGGAAGAAGAAACAACAGTGTGATGGGAGTACACTGAAGTTTTCACCTGCTTCATGGGGCTTGTGCCTATAACCCCTTTTGGTTTGTGTTACAAAGCTCAGGAAGTATGCCATAAACAATTACGGTACTTTCTGTGATAAAGCAGGGTCATATCTTGCCTTATAGTTCATTTTCTTGTTGATAGAACTTTTTAACAATTGTGAATAAGCATTTCAGTAATTAAAAATCTATATATATATAATTCACTAAGGGCACGCAAGACACTGAGCGCAAGCAAGACACTGAGGGCACGCAAGACACTGAGCACTAGCAAGACAAAGCCCCACCCGCCAACTCTAAGACCATGGGATACACTCGACAGAGCCCCGCCCGCCAACTCTAACCCTCCTACTGCGTCATGGGATACGCACAACAGAGCCACGCATGCCAACTGTAACCGTCCTCCTGAGTCAAGCGTCGCTCTCGAGGCATGCAAAAACTCACCAAACACAGCCTCAGTCACTTTTGTCTGTGCAAAAGTCCACATGCACCTCTGAGCCACGTTGACTTTACACCGCATGCAAGACAGAGAGCCACGATCACCAACTCACAGAGCCCCACCCACCAACTCTAAGACCATGAGATACGCATGCATTTAGTGTATAAATGGATATAAATAATTGCATGTAAACGATTCGCCAAAATCCGTTGTTTGTAAACGATACTGTTTAAAACGTTATTGTTTTTTCATCAGAAAACCCGGTTTCCACGTCTACCTGTATTAGTTTAAATGGCACTTTTACCTCTCGCAATAGGGTGGACGCGCTGACTTATTGTGTCGACTGGCCAACACAGTGAATGCGGCGTCTATCTATATATGTCTATGTTTTCCGTAGTCTGCTACAGGAAGGTACTCTCTCGAATATTGGCATTGGTTTCGCTCCTTGCTATTTTTGTTATACTGCGATGGTGGTTTCCTAAGCCTTTGTTATACTGAATTCCTTTCTCACTGTTTTCTGTTCCTATTCTTAGGCAACCATGAACCAAAAGTGAAACTGTATTACTTCCCACCTAGGGAAATCCCTGCTTGTAATTCTGCAAGCTTTTGGGAAATATCTTTTACAGAAGTTGACTGTGAAGATCCAAGATTGTGTAACTGCATAATGCAGAACAATGATAACAGCTAAGGCCAGATGTTTTTCAAGAAACTTACTGACCTCATTTGTGTGTGGCAGTTGAAAAAGATATAGTAGATACTGTATTGTTGATCCTATCCCTTGAACCCCCATGAATCACTTTAAGTTAGAATAATAAGATGTCTCTGAATGAACTGATTTGTGGGAAGAGATTTTTTTATAATTATATTTTCAATGAAGTTTAGAACTTTTGTTAGCCGTGTCCAATATGAGCCTTGCAAAACATGTCTTTCAGAGTTTTGGGCTTATTAAATTGAATTATTTTAGTGCTCTGAAGCTGAATATAAAGGGCATCAGCATATATTTCAACACCTAATACCTATCTGCAATTACAGATAATCAGAAATACAAGTTAAAATATTCATTGTATTAGGCAGATTAAACGTTTGCAAGCTCACCCAGAAAAGATTCCCCAAAATTTAGGTGAGTGTAAAGTGTGATCAATGAGCAAGAAACCAAACACATCAGGAAGTTAGGTGTATGGAATGGAGCTGCGGGAATGCTGTTAAATTAATATGAACGGTTTTGGTATGTTGTATATACAACGTGACAAAAAATGTCATCTAGTAGAGGGATCTAGAATTGCTCAACAGGCAGTAGTTTAATCTCTCAGTCCCATTGTGATCTATGAGAAGATCATGTGTAGTCATCAGTGAAGAATGGAGTGAATGTATCATAGACAATGGATGAAGAAAAGACTTCTTATCTGGATCAGGAAGATTATGGGTCACAAGCAGTGAATAAAAATTATGTCTTGTACAAAATTCAGTTAAACGTTTGTCTGTGAATTTGTCTTGTGACTTCCCTTATTCAGGTAACAGGTACACCTTCATTAAATTGCTTTTGCCATATACAGTATTAGCTTGATTTCACAGATTGATTTCAAAGCTATATAACTGTTGAAGAATTTGAAAGATCTTAATAAAAGATTTACTAAGTGAAATCATGCTTATTTGGATTTAGAACAGAAGATTGACTTGACAAGTTTATGTGTCTCTACTAGTTTCTGATGACCATCGTGGTCACAGTGTTTTGGATCATTGATTTGCCACTGGCCAATTAATCTGTTGATATTGTCTTGCACAAAGTCAGATATTCTGCTGCTAGAATAATTAATTACATCATCAATAAAGATGTCTGGGCCAGTTCTAGAGACAGTCTAAGCCGAGACAATACTACCACCATGCACCACAAAAAAGTTCTGTGCACTGGAGCATCAACAGGTCATTCAATTCTCGGTGCCTGTTTGTCTTGTCCTCTTTTTGCAGAACTTCTTATGGCTCACTGTGTTTCAGTAAATTTTAGGATATTTTAATCTTGCCTGCCTATTTTTGTTGCTGATTTGTGGTCTTTATCTTGAGGTGTTTATTATTCTGTGGCTAAAAGTATTCTGTGAATAGTAGGTTATACTGCTACACACTCCTGTACTGTGGAGGACAGTTGTTGTGGAGTTTTGTTTTCATTTTTGAACCATCATTTTACTAAGGCTATTTTGTATATTGTGAGTGTGACTGAAATCATTTTTCATCTTTCAGAGTTGCTTTTGTGGACAGACTTTAGGTGCAAGCCACTGAAGTGAAGTTCTTGTGCAGGGTTGGCTTCATTTTACTTTCTCTTCTCCAGCTTGACAGTTGTGGAAGGACCTTGGACAAGGAAAGGTTGCTCCTCCAGATTGAGAATAGTCAGTTGAGGTTGTATAGACACTTGGTGAGGATGCCTTCTGAGAACTTGCCAAATTAAGTTTTCTAGACATAGCTCTTGGGCAGAATCGGTATATTTTAGAGAGCTTTCCTCTCTAGTCAGCCCAGTGGTTCCACAAAAAGACCTGACATCTGTGGATGGGGTTAAAAATGGCTAAACTGACCAATTCAGACTTTTTCCACTGCAGCACTTACACAAAAAAAGCAGACCAAACATTAGATGAGAGCAGAGGCAGAGGAAGTGACCTTCTGAGGAAGACATAATGAGCTGTTTCTAAGTCTAGAGGTGGGAACAAAAATAGATACTTTGTGGTTTAAAGTTCAGGACCTGAGCTGATACTGCCAAGAAGTGAGAGGCTACACTTTGTTAAGGACGGGGAGACATGCTGAGCAACCGAGTAGCTGCTATTTGGCTGAAGGTAGGGACTTACTGACCAAAGGAGAGGCTGCACTGCAGCTGGAGGTGGTGCCTCTCTAACTAGCTAATATAATGTCCTTGCATCATCTCTCTAGCACTCTTTCACCAAATGTATAATAGTCATCATATATATTTGTATATAAAGATGGATCACCCGCAAATGTATGTACATTTTAGAAAGAAAAAAAAACTTATTAAAAGATCTGGTTAACAGTAAAATTTGTACACAGCAATTATCAAGCTGTTTCTTCTGTATAAATGTAGTGCAATTTTAAATTTAAAAAATGTGCGTTGCTGCTCCAGTAGAGTGACACAGTGGTATGCAGCAGAAAGAGTCTGTGGCATAGTAACATGAAAGCTATAATCATAGTGTGGCAAGACACTGCCATGGGCAAGGACATGACTAGGATGGCACAAGCACAGCAAGGCCTTAACACAGCCATGGGACAAGCAAAGGAGCCACACTGGGCTGTGGATACACAGAATCCACTAGTGGGCACTACTTTTTGTACATGGGCAGTAGACAGATGCATCAGAGTAGCAGCCTGGATGGAAGCAAATAGTATTTTCAGGGGACACTAATAGATAGGAGAGTGGCATGGTGGCACAGTAGTAGTGCTACTGCCTCGCAGAAAGGAAACCAGAGTTTGTGTCTGAGGTCCTCCCTGTGTGGAGTTTGCATGTCTTCCCCGTGTCTGTGTGAAATTCCTCCAAGTGCTCCAGCTTCCTCAAACACTCCAAAGATATACCAGTTAAGAGGACTGGCGATACTAAATTGTGTTTTGTGTGTATGTGTGCGTGTGTGCGTTCATCCTGTAATGGGCTAGTGCCCTGTCCAGGGTTTGTTCCTGCCTTGCGCCCTATAGTAGCTAGTATAGGCTCCAGCATGCTCCGCAGCTCTGTTCAGGACAAATTGGTTGAGAAAATGACTGACTAATTGATAGATGACAACCTAGAACATTCATTGATTCATTAATTTTCTACTTCTTATCTGAAGCCAGGGGCAACAATCTTAGCAGTGAGGCCCAAACATACTTTTCCTCAGCCACACTTGGCAACTCATACTGTGAGATCCCAAGGCATTCCCAGGCCATCTGGGAGATATAAACTTCCCAGCAAAACCCAGGGTTTTCACCAGGGTCTCCTTTCACCTGGTTACAATACAATACAATACAGTTTATTTTTGTATAGCCCAAAATCACACAGGAAGTGCCGCAATGGGCTTTAACAGGCCCTGCCTTTTGACAGCCCCCCAGCCTTGACTCTCTGAGAAGACAAGGAAAACTCCCAATAAAACCTTGTAGGAAAATGGAAGAAACCTCGGGAAAGGCAGTTCAAAGAGAGACCCCTTTCCAGGTAGGTTGGGCATGCAGTGGGTGTCAAAAGTAGGGGGTCAATACAATACAATATACAGAACAGAACAATTCCTTAAGACAGCATAATAATAAAAATTTTAGAAGTACGGTTTAACAGTAGATGATATGACATAATTAGGTTTGGATATTTTTAGAGTCCTGGAGACCTCATCCATCTAGCTGCCTCCCCATTTGGCCATGCCACGGCTGAAACGCTGTTCTCATGAAAGGACCCCTCTTTCCCATGATTCCTGTGATCCTCCATCAGGGATGACTTTACCATAGGCAGGCAAACAACTTGGCAGGTGGGCCGTGGCACCAATGGCCACATTTGGGTACCGAGAAAAGAAACAGAATAGGTGAGGGTTAGTATTCAAATATAATTATCATGTTACTTATGTTATAGTGCTAATGACTAACAACAGAGATGCAGTATGTACAGTTAATCAGCAGCTCTAGTCAGGATATGCTAAACTGAAGTAGTGAGTCTTCAGCCGGGATTTAAAGGCTGAGACCGAGGGGGCATCTCTTATGGAAGCAGGAAGACCATTCCACAGTTTAGGGGCCCTGTAACTAAAAGCTCGACCTCCCACTGTTATTTTATTAATCCTTGGAATCCTAAGCAGACCGACATCTTGAGATCTTAATGTGCGCTCAGGTTTGTAAGTCATGATAAGTTCAGACAAGTAAGCCGGACCTTGGCCATTTAATGCTTTATATGTTAAAAGGATTCAGTAAAATTAATTGGGATTCCAACTGAGTTAAATGACGGCAAAATATTGTTGTGATGAGCGTCATTCCCTCCAACAATTAACATCTCTGTTTTATCTGTATTTAAAGACAAGTAGTTCTCATTCATCCATTCCTTTAATTCACTAACACAACTAATTAAAGACAACATCGGAGAAACTTCATTTGATTTAAATGAAAGGTATAACTGGGTGTCATCTGCATACGAGTGAAAATTAACATTATGTTTCCTAATGAGAGATCCCAGTGGAAGCATGTAAAGTGAAAACAGTAAAGGTCCCAGTACTGAGCCCTGCGGACACCATATTGAACTTCTGTGTATAATGATGGAGTACTGTCTGCACATTTCTGTACATACTGGAATCGATTTGATAAATAAGAACTGAACCAAGCGAGCACGGGGCCTGTAAGCCCAACATCGTTTTCTAGCCTGTGCAGTAAAATAGAATGGTCAATGGTGTCAAATGCTGCACTTAAGTCCAATAACATAATTACAGTGGAATTTCCTTCATCAGAGGATATCAGAATGTCATTTACAACCCGTGTTAGTGCCGTTTCTGTACTATGACCAGTGCGAAAGCCAGACTGGAATTTCTCAAATAAATTGTAATGCGTAAGGTGTGACTGAAGCTGAGTGGCGACTACTTTCTCTAGTATTTTAGAGAGAAATGGTAAATTTGAAATAGGCCTATAGTTATTTAGTATGTGTGGGTCTAGGTCTGACTTTTTAAGTAAAGGTTTAATAACTGACACTTTTAGTGCATCAGGTACGGTGCCATGCAGTAATGAACTATTGATAATGGTTAAAATAGGCGCTGCAAGAACATCCATGGCACTTTTTATTAGTTTTGTTGGCACTGGATCTAGGGAACAAGTAGTGGGCTTCATTTTAGTAATTAAAGTTAAGACTTCCTGGTGAGTTACAGGATTAAAATTGACGCCATAAAACATCTCCAGGGAGACACCATGCAAGCATCTGTATGAAATGCCCGAATAACCTAAATTGGCTCCTCTAGATGTCGAGGGTCAACAGCCCTCAGTTGTGAGCAAGACCCCAAAGTACTTAAACTCCTGCACTTGAGGCAGAAACTCACCACCCACTTGAAGAGGACAGTCTACCTTTTTCCTATTGAGAACCAGAGCCTCAGATTTGGAGGTGCTGATTCTCATCCCGATTCCTCATTCCTGCTGCTTCACACTTGGTCGCAAACAGTCCCAATGAATACTGGAACAGAACCCTATCATCTGTAAAAAGCAGGGGCGTGATTATAAGGCCACTGAACTGGACTCTTCCCCGGCAGCATGAGAACAGCTTGGGTGAATCCCTGCCTTCCTTTTCTGTTTGCCTGATGTTTTGCCAGAACCTCTTTGAGCCTGATCGATAGTCGCTTTCCATGGTCTCTCTGAACTTGTCTCACACCCAAGTTTTTGCTTTCCCAACTGCCAAGGCTAGAGCCCTTTTGGCCTGTCGGTACCTCTCTGCTACTTTGAGAGTCTCCAGTGCTAATTATACAGGGAAGGCCTCTTTTTTCAGCCTGTTGGCATCCCTTACCTCTGGTGTCCACCATTGGGTCCTTGGGTTGCCACCTCAAGAGGCACCTATGGCTTTCAGGCAATAGCTCTTTACAGCCACTTCCACTATGGATGCTTTGAACAAGGCCCAATCGGGGGTAGAATTGAAAGTCTTCTGGACAGAGACCTCCCTGAAATGTCCCCAGTCCACTTTCACTTCTTGCTTGGACTTTCCAGGTCTGTTTAATGCGCCCCCCTCACCATCTGACCCAATTCACCACCAGGTGTCCAGAACATACAGCAACTTTGATGATACAATTATGAAAATGATGATAGATCTTTGGCCAAAGGTACTCTGGTGACTGGTGACTCTTATGAGCCACCTTATATTCAAATATGGTGCTCATTATTGACAAACCATGCCTAGCACAGAAGTCCAATGACAGAACATCTTGGGTTTAGATCAGGGAAACCATTCCTTGCAGTAACACTTCTCCAGGTGTTTCCATCATTACCCATGTGTGCGTTGATGTCTCCCAGCAGAACTATGGAGTCTCCAGCTGGGACCCTTTCCAGGATCCCCACCAGTGACCCCAAGAATGGAACATAGGCATATATGGCAGTCAGAGTCCCTCCATCTGTGACCTTCAGCTGCACAGAGGTATCCCTATCATTCCCAGGGACAAACTCAAAGATGGCATCAATCAAGCAGGGACTCTGTAAAAAGCCCACTTCTGCCCGATGTCTTTCTCCCTGGACAATTCCAGAGTAAAGAAGAGTCCAGCCTCTTTCAAGGGTATTTGGTTCCTGTATAAATCGAGTGGGTGGACGTGATCCTAACTATATCTAGTTGGTAGCTTTCTGCCTCACCTACCAGTCCACCAAGGCCTCTGCCTTTGATCATTGCACAGGTCACAGTATACTAGCCAGTATTCCTCCTGCAGGGTGAACATGTCCTGAACAAAATGTGGTGTAACAGCAACCAAACCTCAAAGTGACAGATGATGATGCCATAATTATCCATCCAGTGATCTATATTCTAAACTTGCTTTATCCTGAACAGGGTTGGGGGGAATTTGGTGCCTGTTTCAACAAGTATAGGGCGCACGGCAGGAACAACCCCTGGATTGGGTGCCAGTCCATCAAAAGTAAAACATACATACACCACACACGCATTAGGGCCAATGTGACACCAAAATGGTAAAAATCCTAAAAATGAGAGTAAGAAGGTCAAAATGTTATAATTAATGATTAAATCCAGTGACTTGGTGCTGCCCACTGTACATCCTGCCTGCCCTTATTCACCTCACTCTTTCTGTACATACAGAATCAGACAACCTTGACACCTGTTGGGTTGCTGTCATGTGCCACTCTGGTGGGTGCCCTGGCCCTGCTAACTTCTTACTGTTATGATCAGCTGCTGTTTTTACTTTTTTCAGGGTTTCCTTGGGCTTTAAATAGAAAGTACACTTTTAAACTAGAGTTTTTAAACCTAACAAATTCATATTTAATTTTCAGATTTGTAACCTTAGCTGTTTTTAACAATGCTAAAACTTTTTGTTTGTATGCTGTTGGTTGGTGGAGTCAACCTGACATGTGCAGTGTGTGACATCAGTGGGTCAAAGGTATAAATGTCATCATCATGCACTTCCTGGTTATCCAGGATTTTGGATATCCGAAATAGTTTTCTCTTGCACTGTCTTTGTTGTTTGACTTCTTAGCCTGATTACAAATTAGGGTTTTGTTATGGCTTTGACACTTTGAATTTCTGATTACACATTTTTCCCATTTTTGACTGTAGCTTATCTCCTGATCCCTTACTTAAAAATCACTGCCACCTCTTTTATTTCAAAGTTTGTATTTGCTAGTGAGACTCCTGTTCACAGCACATTCAGAACATCCTGCATTTCTTAATAAAAGTGGATGTTCTCTCAATAATGTCACAGAAATTCCACAGAGACTCTGTTTTCATTTTTAATTGACCTCTTTTGTCAAATAAATTATGTGAGCAGGGACACCTCTGACTAAACATTGATGCTGTCACCTTAGCAGTGTTTCTTCATGTGAATGCGTGCTGGCCTAGTTTTGTAGAAAATGCTGCTCACATATTCTATTAATACAACAGTAACTGCTTTCCAGAATGAATAAAAAACTGCAATTGTCTGACTAAACAATAGGAATCATACTTTTTAGAAATATTGAACACACCCTTTTTAATTTTAAAATCAACTTCACCTCATTGTGTTTTTGCACAATGGTTTTTAAAGTGGTTGTTTAGCTTTTATAATGTGCTTGTAGATTTCTAAATATATGGTCTGGACCGGAAAATGAGGACTCTTCAGAAACCACAATATTTGGCAGGCTTGGGTACTGATGATTCATGCTCATTTTTTATAAGCTTGCCACAAAGAGTAGGAACTGCTAAGGAGAGTAGTAAAAGACAAGGGATTTGTGGACGATGAAACAGAACATGGCCTCTAAAAATAAAGGAGGAGGGGGAACTATCCAATTAAAGAAGGGGACACTGGCTGCAAGTTTGTCACATAACCTATGTGGAGTAAGTAATGCACAGTAGAAGTAGTTAAAAGAGGGTCCTCTGCCAGCAGGTTGAGGAATGTGCCCTACTCTGGTGTAGGTTATCAGTTCTACCTAAAACATTTCACCAACACAGGAGCTTGTTATTTACCATGTTAGAATCTATGAGAATTAGCTGATTTTACAATGTAGTTTCACAAACAAATGAACTGGTAGTAGGAATCCCAGTACCTGACTTTCACCTGCCTCTCTGGGTCTGTTCCATGATAACACTTCTTATCCAGCAGTCACATGACGGAGGTATTGGGGGCAATAAAGGCCGCATTAGGCTAATTTTTCAGCTATTTCCAGTTGTAGCCTTCATTTACATAATCTTATTGAGTCAGAGGCAGTTGACAGCATGCTCCTGTGAAGCCGATCACATATTGTGACATTCCCCGCAACTCACGCCTAATATCCTATGACTGGCTCTGATAAAATTGAACAGGTTTTCTGTTGTCTTTAGTCGGAGGGCCGGGCTCAGTGTGCCTGAGAGCTGACAAACAATGAATGCTCATCCAGAAGTACAGTGCATAGACTGTAGCGATGAGTAATAGGGGACATGCATGTTTTGAACCTCCCAAACAGAAGAGAGGCTCATCTTTCTGATGTCTTGTGTTTTACATACTAAAACAGAATGGAAAAAAAAGTTGAGAATGGCAGAACACTCTGTACATGTTAAGCTGTTAACCCTTTGTACAGTACGAGCATTACTGCACTGGAGGTTCACCACTCATTTTGTAAATACAACAGGAACAGTGGCTTTCATTTGTGCAAACTGATATGGTCCAGTTGATGAAATCAATGACTGCATTCAGCAGATCCGACATACCCCACGACTAGAAATCACATAATATGACATTGGCTTAAAATGGAGTCTAGGGTAGTGACTTTACTTGAGTACTTGCCACAGCCGTTACCCTTGATGGACTGAAAGCCAGAAGTCTACGTGACCATCATCATCAGGTCCTTCCATGAAAACCCTAAATACAAAGAGGACTGTTTGACTAATGTTAGGTAGATTACCCAGAGGGGACTGGGCGGTCTCTTGGTCTGGAACCCCTACAGATTTTATTTTTTTTCTCCAGCCTTTGGAGTTTTTTTGTTTTTCTGTCCACCCTGGCCATCGGACCTTACTCTTATTCTATGTTAATTAATGTTGACTTATGTTTATTTTTTATTGTGTCTTCTATTTCTCTATTCATTTTGTAAAGCACTTTGAGCTACATTTTTTTGTATGAATATGTGCTATATAAATAAATGTTGATTGATTGATTGATTGATAGTACTGCCCTTGATTCAGTGTAGTGTTTTAGTGTTTTTTGATCTTTGCTCTGTCCTTTGTGTTTATTCAAGTTTTCACTTGTGCATTTCTTTTGGTTTGGATTTTAATTTTTAACCTTTTTGCCTGTCTTTGGTTTCTGTTTATTTGCCCTAAGGTTTTGAAGATACAGTTATCATTATCTTTTCTGTGTAGAACTTCACACATGTATTTTGGATTGTTTTTTGGTTTTTACGCTGTTTTTTATCTTTCATTAGCATATCTTCTTCATCAGGGTGATGCCTACACCTGTTTTTCTTTTTGGGTGTGCGCAGGCAGCTGCTCGGTGGAGCAGTGTGTTTCCCATTGCTCTCCCTGCCTTCTCTTGTCAGATGAGTTGGCACTGACAGGCAGTGCTCTGTGACCTTGTGCACCTGACACCAGTATAATATTAACACATTAACAGAGAAAATGAGAAAAAGAGTAGCATTTTTGAGATCATTCTGTAAGTATTTAATTTTCTGAACTTCTCAAGGCCTTTGGAGAGAATTGAAAGGTATGAAATGACATCTGCACAAGTGAGTGATAGATTTGTGCTGTTTCTTGCAGTAAACAGGAAAGAACATTAGAGCTGAAAGCAAACCTGAATACGAGAACCCTTTGTTCTTGAATCACTCACGCGACTCCGTGTCAGACAGGCCATTTTCAGATGCTGACGGCAGCAGTAAATAATTAAGAACTTCTGCATCTGTAACTGGACTCTGCCAAGCTGTTGTATTAAATATGTATTAACTATAAAAAATAAAGTGGATTTCCTTTTGAATTGCAGTAAGCCTCAGTGCAGATCCTGTGGTTTCATAGTCTTGGGATGCAAGAAGGGAGAACTCAACAACTTTTGCCTTCCCCTTTCCCCACCATGACTGTTCAGTACTCTTACATTTTGTTATTTGTGCTTCATCCTCTTGGGTCCCTGAAATATTTGGAGTTACAACACAAAGCGCATGACCATCGCACAAGGAAGTGAAAGAAGAGTTTGATTTTTTTTTTCTAAAACACGTTTTGATAGTGAAGGATACAGGAGCAGGCCAGTTGGGCAACAAGATATTTTTAGAGTAGCCAGTTTAGGAGGAAGGACAGAACAGGAACGTGAAGAAGGAATGGAGGAGTTAGCTACACTGGACTAACCTGATAATATGAAATGGTAGCCCAGGACTTACTATAAGTATGGGTGAAGATGAGGCAAACAAACAAATTAGGATGGAACAGGGCATAGCTTACTTTACATTCTTATTTCTGTTTTTTCTTTAAAACTCCTTTTATTTTGAGTAAAATTGCCCAGTTGAGATTAATTCCATTTATTTTAGTGTGCCTCTGCCTGTTTAACATTTGTTGAATTTAATTGACTTGACACTGCTTGCTCTTAGCGGCAAAGACCTGGGTTCATATTCCGGTTCATGCACTGACTTTGTGGGGTTGTCATATTCTCCACTTGTCCATGTGGGATTTCTCCTTGTGCTCTGCTTTCTTCTCAATTTCAGGTTATGTTAGCTGGTATCTCTAAATTATGTGACTGTGTGCCCTGTGATGGCCACCAGAGCAGGTTTGTTTTTTTCCTTGCTTTGTCCCAAACAAAACAACCTGAATAGTTAAACAAGCCTCACTATGTAAAATAGCTACATGAGGGGGATTTTCTTTATTTACATGTTTTTGAAAAAAACTCCTACTAGTTGCGTGTGACAATAGGCCTGTTAGAAATCACAAATGTAGACATCTGGCCAAAGCTCACACATGAGCTTTGCTGTAAGATGCCATGATGTTAAGGGCACTGGGAGTGGTAACATTGTCAGTAACACAAAACAACCAGCAGTGAATCAAGAGTTTACTACTCTTGTGACACTAATATGGATGAAGTACAGTGTGAGACCACAGAAGATAGGTCAGGAGTTACAGGCTGATAATTGGCTACCTGATCCCTGCTGTGGACAAACCTGTTGGAGATGGCCTGGCTCTTTAAGGGAGATGTAGGGCTCAGGATTGCAGGTGCATCCTGGGATGCTAGATGAAGTTCTAGGTGGATAGCCCCAGGAGTTCCTAAACCAAGAAGGAGACTACATGCTTGCTCCAGGAATCTTTCTTGGTGGGCAGTTAAAAGAACCTTCAGGTCACCATATTAGTGAGTTTGTAGTCAGTAGCATGAGTGTTGGCAACAGTTCTAATGGTGGGAGAAAGAAAGGATAGAAGAAAAAAGGCAGAGGAAACGAGGAGGAGATACACAATTATCATTTATGTTATGTATATGTAAAACCCTGTATGCCTCTGTAATTCTTTATTTTTACAGTAAATGTCTTTTCACATTCTGCTATTTCAGAGCTGCTTGCCTTTCTTTTGAGTGTAGGGTCGCCACAAGAGTACCCACTTCTAGCTACAAGGGATTTAGTTTATATTCAGAAATAATTATCAAAGCCATAGGGGGAAGCATTGGGTAGAAGAGAAGTATAAGCTGAGGTTAAGATGCTAGTTCATCACATACCCGTACACATTGACACCAGGCCATTTTAGAGATATTAGTGAATCTAATATGCCTATTTTGGGATATTGCAGAATCCAGAGTATGCAGAGGAAACTACATGGACACAGGGAGAGTGTGCAAACTGCACACAGCCAGACACTAGATAAGAAGTCACTCCCTGGTTTCTGGTGCTGAAAGGCTGTAACATTAAGTACTATGCCAACATGTCCCACTTAAACAACCTAACATTTTCAGACCTGCTTAGTACAATTCAGGCTCATGGTGGAGCCAGGGCCAGGGCCTATCTCTGAAGCACTGAGCGTAAGGAAGGTGCCATTGCACATTCACACAGATGAAAATTTGGAATTTCCAGTCTACCTAACCTTCAAGCCTTCGGGGATGCGGGAGGCAAATTGGACTACATGAAGGAAAATCCACACAAACAAGGGCAGAACGTGCAAAATCCATAGAGACAATTCCTGGCTTTGGAATCTGAGCCCACAATGTCAGGCCCATGAATGAGGTAACAGTGCTTAATACTGTACAGCCATGGTTTCATATTTTAAAATAATGTACTCATATCTAATGTCCTCTCAAAGGTTTGATGTTCACATTTTTTCCTTTATGAGCAGAAAATTTAAAGAGTGTGCTTTAAAATGTATTCATTAAAGTGCCATGTTTATTTAAACTACTGAAGTACATACTGTTTATTAATTCATTCCCAAAGCTGGACAAATATGCAGTGAATTGCCCACAACCAAAAACTGGAAAGAGTTTCAAGGGAAACATGACTGTGTACTTTTTTTAAACAGTGCGTTACATACAGAAAAGAAATATTAAAAGCTGACTTAAAATTGATACAAGTTGCAGGTTTGTATTAACATGAGTGTCTAACAGCAGAGCTAAAGAGGAATTGAGTTTAGTTTATTGCTCTATGTTATTCATTCACAGACCGCTCCTCTCTACATACTCGAACTGTCATTCTGCATTGCAAATGTCTGAAGTCAGCTCCTGCACTCTCAGTTGATTCTCCAAAGGCTGTGCTTCTTTTCCCAGAGGAGTGGAGGAGGAAGGGCTGACACAAGTAAATCGGCAGAAGTTAATGGTTCATGGCAGATCTGTATATTAAATCTTTTGTGGTGGGGACTCTGATTAACTGCAGTTGCCTTCAAGAAACACTGCTCTTTTTCTAAGCTGCGTCTCACTGTTAGCTACAGGAGGTGCATGGTAAAGGCTGGAGCTTCCTTAAGGAACCACCGCCCTCGTAAGCTGTCCACGTGTCACCTGGTGTCTTGTTTTCCTGTTCAAATCCAAAATAGCACCTTGCTGTTCAGAACATTTCCCTTTCTGCCATTCCAGCATGCATCTCCCCGTGCAGACTTTCACCTACGTGTTTCCTCACACGGTGTCTGAATGATGTCCATAAGTGATGGTCATAACACAAACTAATCACGTCAACTTCAGGTTTCAATTTCGCCAATGGGACGTTGTACCATACTCCCTTTGGAAATCTTCAGCAAGGTGGTACATTTCTTGACTCTTTTTTTATGGACTATTGAAAAACCTTATGCGCTAAAGCACAAAAAGTTGTGTGTGCACCATATTAATATAATAATATTGCACATATTTCATATGTAGTTTTTGAAAAATGCGTGAAAGTTACGAGTATAACCTAAAAATATGTTCTAAAGCCTTGCTTTCAAGTGAATTACACTCATTTAATAAAGGTGTGAAAATTCCTTGTTTATCCCCTCTTCTCTTCCTACAGTTTTTATTCCTCATTGTCTCTCCTTGTCTAAGCCCCTTTTAATTTCTTTTCTCTCTCCCCCTTCTCTAGGTCTTCATCTCCCCTTACCACTCTGCTTAGTGTTATCTTTCCTACCTGAATACTCCATTTTCTCTCCTCTGTTCTCAGTGGGTCCTACTCATGCCATTCACTTGTATCAATTTCATCACTCTTTCTGTCTGTCTGTCTCTTCCTTTTTACCATCTACCTTTTATGCTGCACTCTTTTTGATCTCTTTTTTTCTTTATCGCTTTATCTCTATTCTATTAAGTATCTTGAATTGCTTCAAGTGGTCCAGACTGCTGTCATTAACCCCTCTCTGCTCCTTGGCCATTGACGTTCATTCAAGAAGGCCACAGTGAGGCAGGGACTCCCCAGTGTACACTGTCAGTAGTGAGTCTCCCTAAATGGCTTGTGGTTTTGGGGCTCCTGATACAGTATGTACTCTCTGTTTGTTTGAGCACAGGGATTCAAGCTCATTTTTTTTTCCTTTACCATTCACCACTTTAAGTTTTATATCACCGGAGAAGGCAGCCCATTTTTACAATGTTTCAATTATGTTCTAAATAATATTCAGATAACTTAAAAGTAAGCTAGAAGAAAAGAACAGTCAGTTAATCAGTTGATTTTTATGTTGCATAACACTGTTGGCAGCAAGTCTTAACACATGGTGCATTATAAAGCAAACAAACATAATTAAAAGACAGAAGATAAAAACGTGGACTACAAAATCATTTAAATTCAAGATAAATCAAAGCAGGTCATTGAGACATTAAGAAGAGCCAGGAAATTATCTGGCATTAAGTCAGAATAGAAAACGATGAAAGTGTAGGAGTCACTGGAGCTGAGAAGTGATAGACACAGCAAAGCCTGCATCAGTACTTGAGGTAAAAAATAATGGATGAAAATATCGGCACAGCAAATCTGAAATGGCCCTTCATTTATGGATATGAATAAAAATGTAACAACTGGAGGCTGTCCCACAATTCAAATGCTCTTTCACATTTAATTTGTGTTCTCCAGAAGTGGTTTATTTAACAATACTTTAGTAAAAATACATGTGTGTGGGACATTGTGAGCATGCAACTAGGAGAGTTGACGTGTGGATTATATGACATGAATAACATGAGATTTTTTTTTCATGGATGTTTTTGACATTGTGTGCTGTTCCAGTGCTGGTCACTATAGACCTATTCTATCAGAAACTGTTATCTCTGTTCTGCATGAAAACTTGAGACTAAAGATTTTTCTGGTCCATATGTATATATTTTTTATAGTGTTCCTGTGAGAACTGAGGGGCCAGTTTTAAAATGTTTGGGGGAAAAGGCAGGTGTTCACCTTTAATTTTAATGTCGTGGTATCATTGGAGGTGCTGTGGTCCATGCTACCTAGTAGTTGCAGAGACCCTAGTTTGATGCTGCTCGGCCGATGTCCCAGCATACTGTATGTGAGTGTTTCTGTGGGTACTTCAGCTTGTTTCTACAAAGGCTGGGCTAAAGAAGACAGAATATGAGGGTGGTGGTGGTGGAACAGCTAGCATTGCTAATTGTTGTGTAAGTAATGGTACATTTTCTAGCTGAAGTGACATTGGCATTAACTGCTTGTCTCAGCATTGTCATTTACAGTACGTTGTGTCCACAAGCATATATAGTACTTGGGTTTTTGAAATGTCCCATGGAGTAAATTGTCCTCCTTAGGCACTGTAACCCTACAGTATACTAGAGGCTTTAGTAAAGCTTATCTTTTTTATGGGGGCCACTGCTAATAACAGCACTGGGAAGACCCCTTAGTGTATTTCTAAGCCTTCATGTAATTAAATTGGGGGTTCGGGGAGGGGTTTCTCCTCCAACAAAATGCTGAATTTGCCAGTATGTTTGTTCATTTGTGGCATTTACCTTAAAAACAAGACACAGATGAAAATATTTTAATATGTTTAAATGATTTAAGCAGGAATAAAAGTAACAAGTTTGTAAGTCCACTGATGATACCTAGCTAGATGGATTGGCAGATAGTCTTCTGTGAATCATTACATAGGGGCTTGGACAGGATACAGGCTTGGCCAGATTTGTGGTAGTTGAAATTTAATGTATGTAAATGTAAAGTATTACAACAACAACAACAACATTTATTTATATATCACATTTTCATACAAGAAAAAATGTAGCTCAAAGTGCTTTACAAAATGAAGAATAGAAAAATAGAAGACCCAATAAAAAATAAAAATAAGTCAACATTAATTAACATAGAATAAGTAAGGTCCGATGGCCAGGGTGGACAGAAAAAACAAAAACTCCAAAGGCTGGAGAAAAAAAATAAAATCTGCAGGGATTCCAGACTAAGAGACCACCCAGTCCTCTCTGCTCAATCGATCTATTACACGTAGGAAGTAAAAATGTTGGGTTTGAAAACAGAATGGGAGGTCTAAAAATTGAAAGTACACCTTATGAGAAGGATTCAAGTGTTGTAGTGCACTCTATTCTATCAACTTCCAGACAGTGAAGGCTAACAGAATGTGAGGTTATATAGCGCCCTGGTGTGTGGAGTAGATAGATAGATAGATAGATACTTTATTAATCCCAAGGGGAAATTCACAAGTACAAGTCCAAGGAGGTTCTGCTCAACCTTTATAACACACTGGTGAGGCCTCATCTGGAGTACTGTGTGCAGTTTTGGTCTCCAGGCTACAAAAAGGACATAGCAGCGCTAGAAAAGGTCCAGAGAAGAGCGACTAGGCTGATTTCAGGGCTACGATGATGAATTATGAGGAAAGATTAAAAGAGCTGAGCCTTTTCAGTTTAAGCAAAATAACATTAAGAGGTGACATGACTGAAGTGTTTAAAATTATGATGGGTGTTATGAGTTCAACAAGAACACAGATGGAAACTTGTTAAGGGTAAATTTTACACAAACTTTAGAAAGTTTTTCTTCACAGGGAGAACCATAAATACGTAGAATAAGTTACCAAGTAGCATGGTAGACAGTAAGACTTTAGGGACTTTCAAAACTTGACTTGATGTTATTTTAGAAGAATTAAGTGCATAAGACTGGTGAGGTTTGTTGGGCTGAATGGCCTGTTCTCAAATTAATTGTTCTAATCTTCAAAAATATTTTTAATGAAACATAACCATTCAGCTGTCTATAAGTCTTCAAACATAAATATTTGACAGAATTATACATGATCATACTGATCAGATGCTTAAAAAAAGCTCATATCAAGTAGGGGATTTTAAAAGCAAGCAATTTTATGTTATTCAGAAAGGAGTTAATAAACAAAATGAGATGCCACATAGAGATGGGACTTCAGGAAAGCTGATTTCCTGAGAGGTGTCGGCCCACAGTCCAGAACTAATGGCTGCAGATCAGTAGGTTAACAGCTCAAAGTGGTCCATTTCCAGCTGCCCTTTGGTTAGCTTTTATTATGCTGGACACAGTGAGCCTTTGTACTGCACTGCTGGTCTCCACTGTCACAGCTTGATTTTGTGTACTTGATCAGGCTCCTTTTGCACTCAAGATCTGCATAGCCAGGACAGATTGTTCATATTTACCCCTTGAGTTATTTTAAGTCCTTAGGAGACACTTGGTAGAATATTACAAGGAGGCAATGGCTTCAGAAATCAGATTTGGGTCAGAGGGCAGTCCTGGAGTCTGGTTAAAAAGTAACCACTTAGATAAAGGTCATCAAGCCTAAGCAGCCAGTCACTTTGGTCACTGGTAGTATTACAGTTCTCTGCAATAGTTGACTAGGCCATTCTGCTCCTCTAGGTACCTCAATTAGCACGCTGTCAACATACCATAGAGCCTCTCAAGACTGATGGCACCTTGTTATGGAAAAGACACTCTGTTTCTAATTGCCTGTAGATATCATTAATTCCACTCATGATACATTTTGGCTTTGCAGCATGGTGGCACAACATTAGTGTTACTGCCTCAGAGCTTCAGAGTCCCAAGTTTCAATCCTGGACTGGTCACAATGTGGGACCCTTCATGTATTCCCCTATGTCTTTTGGTACTTCATTGTTTCTCCCACATCCAAAAGACATGAAAGTTAAGGCCATGTTACATTTGACGACTTTTCCAGTGCCTTTCAGTCCTAGCCTTCATTTACATAATCTTAGTGAATCAGAGGCAGTCGGCAGTGCACTTCCATGAAGGCCAGTCATGTATTCTGACGTACCTGGAAACTCACTCCAACAAAATCAAACAGTTTTTCTTTTGTCTTTAGCCACAAAGGTGGACTCTGTGTACATGAGAGCTGACAACCAATGAATGCTTATCTAGAAGCACAATGGTGTCACAATCCCTCCTAATCCACTAACAGCTGTGTTTGGTGTTCTTCCAGATGGGCTTAAGGTGGAGAAGGACAAACAAACTGTGATTGCCTTTACTTCACTATTGGCATGTAGGCTTATTTTGCTCAACTGCAAGAATCCTAGCCCACCTCTTTTAAGTCAGTGGCTAACTGATGTTATATACTATTAGAAATTGGAAAAAAATCTAATTCTCACGTAGATGATCTGTTTAAAATTTTTTTAAAACCTGGCAGGATCTAATCAATAACATTTTAGAATAAGCATTTAAATTGAGGAAGTGGATTCTCTTCCCTTATTTATTTTGATTATTTTTATTTATGTATTTATTTACTTATTTTTCCTACTATTAGAGTTTTACTCTGTTGGCATAACCCACTTTCTAATGGATAATTGACATTGATTTGATTTGAACTTAGTTTTGTAAAATTTGACTTGATTGTATAGAATGTTGTTTACTTTCAATAAATTCTATCCTTATATATAATTTGATACTATCCGTATGTATGGTGTTCGTGTCAATACCTCGACTCAATACAAGTTAGAACCATGTAACAGGACTCTGTCTCTGTAGTTAGAACATAACGTGGCAAACGCGGACGCAATATTGCATGATTGGCTAAGAATGTTCGAATGCTACAGTGACGCCGCTGGACGGCCGAGTATAATAAGTCAGTGTTGGTTCGAGCAGATAACAGTAAGTTTGGTTGGTTTTTGGAATGTTGGTTTGGTGGGGCGTACTTTCCAGGACTAACATCGTCGGCTGACTTAAAAATCTTCGACAGCTCCGGAACCGTAAGTAATTTAGAATGTATCGCCATTTGCTTGGTACGTCGAAATCTGTCTTAGGGCAGTTTGGTTTTTTGGCATCCGTCCTTCTGACATCTGTTGGCAAACTGAGTAATGATGGCTGGGTATTAACAACGGTCATTGTTGAAATTTTAGCCGATCTCAGATCTAAAATGACCACGCCAACATAATTATTACTCCGACTCTGATTAGAGTCGTAAAATATGATTTGTTTTGAAAATTTGTTTGCCGGGAACTCAGCCGAAGAGCTGAGTTCACGTCTTGCAGCTCCGTTTAAACAGGAAGCTCCTCATTACATTGGCTGATAAGGTCTATTTTAAGCACAAATCAGTGCCATGATAACAAAATCATTTCAAGGACTTAAAAAAACAAATAATTCTTTGCAGAGAAAGTATGAATTTCACAAACGTAGAATTTGTAGCCTGATTCGATTGGGCTCCCAGTCGCTAGTAAAATGTTAAAGAAAGGAAGTGCCGTGCTTAGAAAAGGCTTGTTTATACTTACCGTGTGAAGCCTGCATGGAGACCACAATGCAAAGCGGATATGCGCAGTCAGTGGCTAAAGCACATTCTTACTTGTTGTGGTCAGTTTGATCAGAATGCTGATAGTCAGGAGGTGACAGTGTTTAGTCAATGCTGCGTACCTGACATCATCACACAGCATGAGAGGAGAGCTGTGCCTGCTAGTACTGACTTTAAAAGTAAAAATAGTAATATTTTCATGATAAACAGACACTCTTCAGATATTCCTGTATTTCTACATTGCCATTACATTTAGCCTGTAATTCTTTATTTTGGCAGCCATGTAACCAGCCTGTCCTCGAAATTCATCATTTTGGATACACAGTGCCACGTCTGCATCGCCACATAGTCAGAAAAAATTCTGTGCACAGCGCAAACCAAAAACACCAGTAAAAACCAGTAAAATCTGGCAGGTTGGAATCTGCCAAAAAGATGCAAGTTTCACTGTCAACATCTGGTGACCAATTCACATCGTCATCACTATCACTCAATACTCCAGCCATGCGCAGTAGCCATTCTCCATGTCTGATGTCATTTTTGCTGTGTGGCTCTCATGTACAGTATGGACAGGTCGAGTATAAAGCAGTCGTGGTCTCCTTAGCATTACTGTATGTTTACCCTGGAAAAACGAGCCAAAGCTTTGAATGTTTTTTCAACAACAAAAAATGGTATTGTGTGTAAGAGAAACACGTAAATAACTTGTTCTTGTTCTTCTTCTTTTCGGCTGCTCCCATAAGGTGTTGCCACAGTGGATCATCTTTTTCCATATCTTCCTGTCCTCTGCATCTAAAATGTCAAAATAATCACAGTAGGATGGGTATGTCTAGTGTCCACTGTTGTACTATTGCAGATTTAGTACACAGCCTTCATGTGATATGTTTTGAAACAGTCACCAACCCACACAGGCACTGCTCTAGCAGACGTGTACCCAGAGCTTGATTTGCACAGCAAGTAGAACTTGACACCAAATCGTGCCCACTTGGATGCAATGCATTGTATCCATAACAGCCTTCCCTTGTAACCCATGAGACTTTCTTCAGTACTTATGTCATGGCTGGGAACATACACCTTATGCCTGTTTTTAATGATCACCTGATACACATCCCACAGCCTGTACAGTTTTGGTACTGCGTAAAGGGTTTCTTAGTGAAATGCAGATATTTCATAATGAGTGAAAAACAACACTCATAACTTCATCGAAAATGGGTCCCTGCAACAACCTGTTTGTGGTCCAGTACCATCTCTGGATGCCCTGCCCTGCAGTATCAAGAACAGCAACAGGCTGCCAAAAACTACAAGAAGCAAACGGTCAACTGTGACTTTTGTGACACTGCCATTTGTTTCAGCAACTATTTTCTCCATCAGAGTATCATTGACAAATCATAAATAATCCAGATAATCACAATCAACAGACATCTTAAGGTCAGGATTACCCATAAATGTGCAACAAGGAAGTGCAGGATTGTCAGCAGCAGTATGAAACCAAAACCATATGTGAACATCAGTAAAATCTGGCAGGTTGGAATCTGCCAAAAAGATGCAAGTTTCACTGTCAACATCTGGTGACCAATTCACATCGTCATCACTATCACTCAATTCAAGCAATGGTTCAGTTTTGGTTCATTCTAAAACTGTCTTTATGGCTTCCATTTGCCACTGTGTTTGTTGTTGAAGACTCCACCCAACTCATAAATATTAATAGTGTTACCATAAAGTGGTAGAATGCAGAGGTATATTCATGATTTTTTGCTGGATTATGTTATTTTATCTACTATATGGCAGCAGATTTCTGTTCCAAGATTTACTTAATACTGTAAAGCTGATCATTACATGTCACCCTGAATATGACTCAGGATATACCGTGTTTACATAGATTTCTGATCCTGAATCACACTTAGGATAAACAGAAAAAAGGTCAATGCTGTGATGAGGAATAAGGGACAGGGTGTTTTGGAGCTCATAAACATAAGAAAAGCTTATCTATTTTGTTTCATGTTTTACGTACCACAAAAGAATGCAAAAAAGAAAAAAAAGATGAGATTGTGACTGAACTCACCGCACCTGTTAACTGTTGTATAGCACTGGTTTTGTCAGGCAGCACGTTATTGGCTGTCAAGAAAAGGGTTGAGCACAACCGTGCTGGAAAGTCATCAAGTGGTCTCTAAATTGGGCATGCCCATCGATTTTTGGTTGTGCAAATTGACATCTGGTGACAGCATCGACAACTGCAGTCAACAAGTCTGATATTGCCAACAAATAGAAGTAACGTGATATCAGCTTCGGGGTAAACGGCGACTGTACATGGCCAAGTACGGGTGTTTGTCGATTGAATGTTTTTTTGCCTGATATTGCCAGGGTTGTCTCTGTTCTTTCTTCAACCTGAAACTGAATTATTCAAGTTTGGAAGCAGATGACTAGACTTGCAGACATTTTCTTAAGTGTGGCTTTGTCTCCTGCAGCCTCCTCCTTCACCTTCCCGCCGCAACCGAAGACAAGTTCCACTAAATATGAACCACTATGCCAATAAGAAGAGTGCGGCGGAGAGCATGCTGGACATTGCACTGCTGATGGCTAATGCATCCCAGCTCAAGGCTGTGGTGGAACAGGGCAGCTCCTTCTCCTTCTACGTGCCTCTCATCACCCTCATCAGTATATCACTCACGCTGCAGATCGTTGTTGGTGTGCTTCTCATATTCATAGGTGAGTCCTGACCCATTCACTGAACTAATGGTGGTCAAGGATTTGCAACTGTGCTATATAAAGGTTTATAGAGACATCATTATCATACATAGAGAGTACAGTGAAAGTCTTACGTGCATATGCTAATTAACATGCAACACATCGCCATGATTAGCAAGTAGAACTACCTTACCTCAAAATTTTGTTCTTCCTTATTTGAAAAATCTCAGAACAAATTCATGATAAACAGAGTAAGTAGGACATAAAAGGCCATTCCATACACAAAGAAGGACCAGAGTTGACCACCACAGTGGGACGAAGTTCCAAATAATCTACATCAAGGGCCAAGGAGTGGCACATCTGAGGTGAGTTATTGGCTACCTGTGGTCACCAGCCATTTTTTAACCTGGTGCTTTCCCAGGAATCCTTCTCAGTTCATGGACATTCAGCACTGGCGGGGATGCTAACAGGCTTTACTGCAGACCTTCCACTGACCTGAGATAGTGACCAAGTACTGCAAGACCCTGGGCTATTAACTACATACATACATGTGTGTGTTCTGACTTTACAGTATGGTCTGTGGTGAATGGCACTGGACAACACAAAGTCCCATTTTATAACTTTCACCCTCTGCCACTTGGCCCAGGAGGTCCTCCCCAGTATAATGTTTGCTCATTTTTTTTGAATAGTCAGACCATGTGAGCCACTTCATGAATTGCTAGGGTTCAGAATTCAGTTCAGCTTCTTCATGTCTAGCTTGAAGAAATGTGTAGATAGGTTTGCACAATTCCCCATTTTTCTGCAGTAAGTTGGAGTTTGTCATCATCTTTTACATTTCGTTCAATGGTATGTGTCTTGTTTTCTTTTACCTTTGATTTTACACTTTATAAGAATATATTGAAACGGAATGGGATGAGACAGATTTAGCACTGCCATTTTCCCAAATCTATTATGGGATCATGGGATGCCAGTTCATGTTCAAATCCACACTTTCTCACAAAAAGACAATTTGTAGTCAGTAATCAGTCAAATCCGCATACATTTTGGGAGGCAAGGTAAACCTCAATGTCGGAGGAAACCAACATGAACATGGCAAGAACACGTAGACTTCACCCAGGATTATGGTGGGATTTCAATCTTCATCTCCGGAGCTGTGAGACAACAGCGACACCTTACCAGCCTCCCATGCTACACATCTGAAAATGTTACACATATAAAACTATATATCATTGTGTGATACGTACACACTGTAAAGATATAAATATCCTGTTTGAACGTTGGCACATGCACATTTTTGATGTCTTTCATATTTACATGACTCCTACAGTAAATAAGAGGCAGTTTAAAGTAAAGTAAAACAAAGTGGATCAAGATAAGAGTAGTCTACACTGAAGGAGAGCAAGGGAAACTCCAGTGTATAGATTTGAGAAATGTACTATGGGTACTGAGATGGGAAAAAAGCCAAGTGAAAGTTTCGACTTTGTAGGGTTATAAGAAGACATCTCAAAACAGCTGCAGTGAACAAGATAAAGAAGTAAAGATTAAGCTGAAGGGAAAATAGGAAATTGCAGTTACTTCCGTTAAATAAGACCTGCTGTGTGAATTTCCTCTGAATTAACTCGGAGGAAAACCACAATTACCACAAGGGTTAATATCAAGGATGTACTGCAGTCAAGGGCAACTTTCAGTACAGAGTGGACATGGCTGTGCTGCAGGCCAACCTCACATACAGTGTCTTGAGTGTAAATCCTAACTGGAGTTTAGACCGACCAGGTGCATTATTTTTCTTTCATTGTATTCAGTATGACTAACATTTATTTTATTTGTTTTCCCCCCTCAGTCAAATATGATCTGAATGATGAGCAGAAGCAATCCAAACTGAACTTTCTGAACAATGTTACAACTGGACTGGTTTTCATCATTGTGGTGGTCAATGTTTTCATAACAGCTTTTGGGGTCCAAAGGCCGAACTCCGAGCACACCAGCATGAACTAAGCTTCCAGACGTCTCCACAAGGAACTCGTGCCAGTGCACCGGTCACTGTACTGGCTAGTTATATCACATGTGCAGCACCAAAACTGCACACTTCCGTATCAGTCTTTGGAGTCCACAAGGAAGGGGCTCCACTGTGCCTCACTTGCTATGTTAGCCTTAGAGCAGTGGTGCTAAGAACCCCACTACAATATTTTCTGCTGCCCCTGTAACTAGCTAGATTTGACATTAAAAGGTTGCCATAAAGGACACAGGCTTGTCGTCTGTAGTCCCTGCTTTGACACCCAGACTTATTTGGTTGATCTTTTGTCATCACAGTGTATCCAAGAATAACGATTGAGAAGAGCAGAACAATAAGAGGTGGAGGAGATGACGTCCTGACAGTCCGGTAGAGGGAGTGAAAGCCGAGGTCCTGATGGCCGCTGTTTGTCACGACTCCTCTAGAAATAGCTGTGACTCTCTGGTTGCTTTGTTTAACACATCAGCGTCTCTCTTTGTTGTCCCTACAGTTCCCCAAATAAAAGCATACAGGTACTCCACTGACAGAGCTACTGTAGCTCTGGACTGTTGGAGGGTTTGGCAAACTCAGGGGACACTTTCATTAAACGGTGGACATCAGTTTTTAATCTTATGACTGTCTAGGCCAGGCCTTCAGCTGGTTCTTTTCTTGTCAGTTTTTGTTTGTGTGTGAATGTGTGTGTAAAACCTTAGGAAGAATTTTATCATGGGCATATTCAGTTAAGTGCAATACCAATGGTTTGAGAACTTTACCAACGCCTGCAGCTCTCTTGTATTCACTTGTCAGCTGGTCTGATGTCAGCTAGTGGAGGATTAATTATTAATACAGCAATCATGAATGACTTTCTTTCTCCCTCATCTGCTAGTACAAATCTGTTGAATAGAGGAAATGCTTCATCTTTGCTCCTCCCAAGTGCCTGTGCACTAGGAGTTCTTTTTGCTGATTTACTGGTGCTAGAGCGCCCTCATCAGGCCTGGACTCCTGCTTTCCCTGGCAGAGGTGCTGTAAATGAAGCCTACTGAGATCTTTTAATGCTTTCCAGTTATGTTACGTACATGTAATACACATGAAGTAGTTCTACAACAATATTTTAAAAAGGCCATGACTGGGTATGTTTTTGCTTTTATTTGTGAAGTTTTCTATTCTCAGTCCTGGAATGAATGAATTCATTCATGAATAATATTAGACGTGGTGTTGGCCCTCACAATTCCTTGCTCTGAGTGAGTGATAAACCATTGCTAACTAAGCTGCACTTCTTAGAGGTCATGTTTTCTGCCATGTGCTTTTTTAATAAGTAGGTTTATACACTTAAAAGGCTTAAGTATTTATTCATCCTCTATTATACTATGATTTTAAAAGCGTTGATGCAGTTTATTCATTTTGTGTAGTATATTGTGTATACTAATAATGATCCTTATAGATACTGCATTTAAATGTTACATTAAATATCATGGTTAATTATAATTTTACCCCTAGGGTTTTTTTTAGTTACCTCTTACTCTTATTGCATTAACTTCCAATAACAACAGAAAAATACCTGCCAAAGGTGCACAATTTATATTAATTGTCAAACATGACTAACATACTGTAACATGGACAGTTGGCTTTGGACTCATAAGCAGGCTGTGATTGGTCTACAAGGCGCGACATGCCTCTGTAAGCCAGAACAAAACTTAGTCAAAGCACTGATCTCTTTTGCAATACAACTAGTTTGCACAAATCCAATGTATAAAAGACTTTTTAAAAATAAACAAGTGGAAGCTCTGATTTTTGAAAAAAACAGTAATTGTGTTTGATGTTTGTTTTCTTCAATGTATCCACCAGTTTGTGAGACACAGGCCAAGTAAATGGTACAGGAAGATGAAAGAGAACAGCACAACACGATCACTTCAGCCAATCACTAACTAAATGAAACTGCACGTCAGCACAACCAATTCACTCTGTGATTTATTAATGAGTGTTCCCCTCCAACCCCCAACCAAGTCAAATTTATTAAAAAAGTGAACAACAAATCCAATCAGCATTCAAACTAAATTCAGAGTCATAATAACACAAACCCTTTTTAGATAAAGAGTTACAATAATGCACATAAATAAAAGTGAGCCAGGTACACTGAATGTTGGATATGTTTCACTGTAAGAATAATACAAAACGTTTAAATACACAGTCAATTCACAGACATGTATTGCGGCATCCTATCTGATAACAGCAGTCACCAGCGTGTAATGATCAGAAGTGAAAAGTGAAGGCACCCTAGATCAGAAACACTGATGCTTGTTTAGGTGAACCTATTGAAGATGGCGGTGAGGCTAAGCCAACTGAGGCTGTACCACAATTTTGGTGAGTATTTTTAATATTGTGTCGTCTTAAGGACTTTTTTTTTTTGCCTTTGTGTGTTCACTTAGGGGATTATGAGAACAATTACAACTTGAAGCAACAAGTTAAAAAGTGATTAACACAATTCAGTGAATAATTTACCATAAACCCTGTCTGTGTGCCATATAATGGATGCCGGATTTCTGAAGCAGCCATACCCATTACACTGGGAAATCATCTTTATATGTGTGTTTATACTAGCCTGGTATTTTTCATTCTCATGAAGCAGAACTTAATGAGGACTTACATTCACTTATGAGTTTTAAACGCGAGTATTAACAATGCTTCTGAAGTGTATGATTTATACTTAAACTAATCATCGAGTTCTCACCTGAAGAAAAGTAAACACATGCCCCATTTCATGCCTTCAAAAATAGTGTTATGTCAACATTTTAAAAACTTTTGTGTCCTCTTCCTCAAATGGGACTGTTTCCTCACCAGTGTGGACAGGAATTAGGCTTACTTTTCTTGTTAGTAGAGAACCCCTGCACCCTTGATATGCATGCATTATTTTACAAAGAAACAAATCTACTTACAAATGTGTTTGGTTCTTTTTTTTTCGGGCCAGGATACAAGTAAAGAAGTTAACTTTGAAGCTACAAATTTAAAAATGTCAAAGAAATAAAGCAGACTTACAGCTCTTGCTGACTTGACTATGAAGATCATGGCTTGCTTTGGAAAGTTCTAAGCCTAGTCGTTTAAAATGTAAAGAAGCAATTTTGACAAAGAAGCAGAGAATAATAGACTGTTACCATGATTTATGAAATGTCTATATAGTATTAATAACTGAATTCAAGTCACGGCAAAATAGATTGAAGGATGCACTATGATATCCAAAACTGTTACTTAAAATTGGGTAGATCTGCTCACTGTCGAAAGGGCAATTTTTGCACAGAATAATTACACAATTAGAATAAGGACAAATCATTAATTCCAAAAAACAAACCAGATCTAGCTAAGGCTCTTAAGTGGCAGTTTTTGCTCAAAGTAATGTCACTCTAATATTAAAGGAGTGCATGCTGGCAGCAAAAGCAGCATTAATAGACTAAAGTGGACATTATCGATACCAGCACATAGAAGGGTCCATAACAGATGCAGCCTGTCCTAACCACTACTCACCTTTGCCTGTGTGTTTAATTTTTGAGTCTGGCCTGATTACATTTTAGTTGGTTGAGCTCATCTAACAGAGATAAATCAGTTGGACCTCCGAGTCGGACCTCCAGGTAGAGTTAACAAAAGCCACATTACAAAGATTTGGTTTCAATGTGAGAGTTACATACAATTTACCCAATGCCCAAAAGAGTCATAGAAATACAGTCATAGATTGTATTACAAAATAGTGCACACTGCTGGAAAACAAATGACAGATACCATAAAATCATTTAACTATTATTAAAAAAAAACATATGCACAGCAATATATAAAAAGGCATAAAAGTGCAAAGTCATGAATATAAGGCACAAAGGTATCTATTATGCAGTAAAAACGTGACATAAAACTATTAGTTCTATTTACATGCTACAATATATAAATATATAAGTACACTTAAAAGTGATCCTTTGTTTTTTATTGCTGCCTTTTCAGGACCAGTTTGAATTTGGTTTTGGTGACATCTTGGATTTGTATTTTGTCAGCATGTCATTTTCAGTAGACGTGAATCATGAAAGACGAGGCATGAGTGCTGCTATTTCTGTTTAAACTGGTCCTCTGCATACGATATTAAGAGGTCCTTTGCACGTCTGCCAAAGCCTAAAGCTGAAAAAGCTAATATCTGCTTTGCATCTCCCAGTGTTTTGTTCTCTGGAGGAAAAGAAAATATAACAGAATGTGTTCAGAGCACAGTGTGAAATGGGTCTCATGCACCACCAGTCTGCATTTTGGATTCTAAGACGTAAGAACATGACCTACTTAACGTGCTAAAGAAAGAGGGCATGAGATGAATGTTTAACCTATACAGAACAGTGAAAAACAAAATATTAAACCAGAAATATCACAAAACATTGCATAATATACACAAGGAAAAAAAACCTTTGATCTAGGACTCAACGCTGAGTTGGAACATTTTTTATAGCATTTTAGATCACATGATTGTGTTCAATGTTTAAGTGATGAGGATGATGTTGTTGATACGTGAAGTAAATGTGATTTATGAGCTGGAATTTTAATTTACCTTTAAAATTTATAAAAAACCGAAAGACAGAAAAAATGGCTACTTCTGGCAAAACAACTAATTTCTGTAAAACACGTCAAATAACAAGATGAACAAAATTGTTGTTTTGTACTTAGTAGCACACATTTTGCTGCAGAACCTAGAATTAAATCATCTCTTTAACTGTGTATAGAGGCCTCACTCCTGAATTAGATCAACATTTTCAAAACTAACAGACTTATCCTTGAACCTCTTACTTAAATTTAATTGTTGATATCTAAAATGTAATTTTAACAAGTCTAAAGATAGTTGACTGCATCAGTTATTCCAGCTCATCAAAACTACAGATACCTGCTTATTTGGTATTCAGCTGTGGCTCCTCAAAATTTCATTGCAGATAACTTTTAAAATCAGATACATCTCAAACTGCCACTAGTCAAAATGTAAATACAGTGATACCTTGGTATATGTCCGCTTTGGAATAAGTCCAACTTGGTATACGTCCTGTTTGAACATGAAAAATTTTGCTTGGTATACGACCTTTGTTTGGAATCTAACTCGCGTGCTACCCTTGTTTACCTCTCTCTCACTTGAGACAAAGCCACGACTGCCCACGAGCATCTGTATGGCAGTTGCTAGCATTCAGTGAACAACCCGCATGCTACCTGTTGTATATGATTGTTCAATGATGCTTTTGTCCATTGCTTTATGTTCAGGTGTTGATTGCTATGGTCTGCGTCTTTTGAGACGTATGACTGCCGGAGGGAGGGGTGTGGTTTAGAAGGCACGTTATATGGAGAGTTGGTTAAACATGATTCAAAATAAACAGCATTCGAAACGTTATTCTGAGTGTGTCACTACTTCAATCTAGAGAACACTACACTACCCTTGTTTACTTCTCTCGAGACAAAGCCACGACTGCCCACGAGCGTCAGTATGGCAGTTGCTAGCATTCAGTTAACAACCTGCGTTATAACTCTCTGTGAATTTTCACGTGATTTTGTGTTTTTTTGTGTAAAATTTGAATTGATTGTTGAAAAGTATGAAGGTGGCATGCGTATCTGGGACTTGGCTGCTGCATATCGTATGCTGAGAACGACGGTATCTACGATTGAGAAAAACAAAGACGTTATTAAAAAGTAAAGTGAGGTTAAATTTTCATTTATTTCATCTAATTGCTTTTGTATTTATATATTTTAGTATTAAGCAGTGTTTAAATTATTTTATACAACCCCATCAATGCATAATATGCCAATAACAATAGGATTTTTTTTCATGGGAATGGATTAATCATTTTCCCTTTATTTCTTATGGAAAAAATTTGTTTGCTATATGTCTTGTTTGGTATAAGTCAAAGGATCTGGAATGGATTAAGGACGTATACCAAGGTTCCACTGTATAGATATCTTAGTACTCCATGGGAAACCTTCCTCAGTTGCATGATAAAGTACATTCTGCTTTGATATCAAAGTTTTCACTTGCTTAGATATATCATTTCTTGCAGTGAAGCACATTCAGACAATTCAAATTTTGTTTTAGATATCTAAACTATAACTGACTTGACATAATATAATTATTATATATAATATAATCAGAATATAATTATGATTACACATACAGTACATGCATACAAACAAACAAGTGTGTCTCGTATAGTGAAGGTAGTTAAAGTGCAAGTACCCACAAAAGAAAAAGCAGTTAAGAGTTGAATCTTACAAGGGAACTTGAGCTTGTAGGCACAAAAGAGAGCTGCTGCATTTCCAGTTTAAGTCAATCGTTGAAATAAATCACAGTTACAAAATGATTGGCAGTGCTTAAAATACCAAATCATAACATACATAAACATTCTTTAGCAACTTCTGCCTTAATTACTTGTACCTTTCTTTTACATTATGCAGCTTGAACATCAATCTCCCAGAAAGTGTCAAAAGTGACTTAAGGGTCACTGATGCCATGTAAGTTTTATTAAAGCAAAGCTACATGAGTACCCGCTTAAGATGGAATCATCCGTAGATGAAGAACAGTTAATAGCTTATAACTGCAATGGCAGGCACATCAAAGGAAAAGAGACAGCCCTAAGCTTTACCAGCTAAGGTGCTGAAAGTCGACCCAAAGGATACCAGTCAGAGCCACAACGTCAGCTTCATACTAAGAGCACCATGTACACAGCACAGCACACCTCCTTGAGTAAATCCCAAGTCTTGTCTTTGACCCGAGTAATTTAGTGCCGTGCAGTTTAGTCTTGTCATCTATTCAATTGATCTGTGCTTTTAAATGGAATTCCATTAAGAGCCCGTAACAAAACAAGGAAAATTTTAGAAATCCACCAGACTATTAATACTGTACTGGCAAAATTACCAGTATGGCAGAAAATCTAGTAACCCTGGACTGGCAGACTACTGCTTTGACTCCCTTCGCTTTAAAACCTTATTTCTTTCTTTTGCACTACTGCTTCCCTGATTATTTTGTCCAATTATCTTTTAATTGTACTAGCATGCAAACGTTTTTTGTGCTTCATTAAGTGTTTGCTTTATACAGAACTGATGTTTTTATGTAAACTGGATAAAGCCTTCATTTAAATTGTAATGAATTTTAAAATTCAGATTTCAGAGTGCTATTATGGCTTCAGCCCCAGCCTCATGATTTCCTTACAAAAGCATGTGGAACATTGAAACTATGACTATGGCAAAGATCACACAAAAGCATGGCAAAGAAATCATATTCAGTCCAGACAACAAGTTGCAGTTTGCTTAGAGTCTGTGATATTCTATGGAAAGTAAAGACTAAATCACTAATTACAGACCAAACTAAGCAGAGTTGATTTCCCTTGTAGGGAAAAGAAATGTAATCACCTTCATTGCAGTAATAAAGAAAAGCCAGTCCAGCAACCAGACTGAAGCAAGTGATGTAGAACACTGGACCTGAAAAATAAAAAGTACAGTTAACGTGACTGTATGACAAAAAGAAAAAAACAAATGCAGGAAAGAGTGCAGATAATTTGTGTATTAAATGCTTGTGTAAAGTTATGCAATCAAGTGCATCAATTTAGACAACTCTGATTAATTTTCAAATCATAGCTGTATTGTGTATTTTTTCCACAAGATAAAGAGCCATTTAAATCATTTAATGTTAGCCTGCGGTTCTATGGTAAATAACTACTGTGGTGATATGGCAGTTGCCTCTCATTATTTTTGTACATATCAAACAAATTATAATTTTGGCTCATGTAATTACTTTCTCCAAGGCCCAGACTACTGAATATTAACACTCAGAATACATATTCAAAAAATGATTTATCATTAAATGCATTTACATGTGATTTAATAACCTGGTTATTCAAAGAAATCCAATTTTTAAAATGCCAAATATACCCTTATTCTAGTTGGAGAAGCTGGGATATTGGTGTTTGAGAAATCAAGTGAACATAAGTAGATGTCTCTGTGAGTAACGCAGTTATTTGGGCATGTAAACCTTGCACACTGCCATTAAGAATAATCTGTGCTTGCCTGTTACACTCTGCTAGCCTGTGCTTGTCTGTTTGCTTTGCAGATACCTCCAGCAGCCATGGGTAGAAAACAGTGGAAATGTCCATGAAGGTAAAGTTCCAGATGCAAATGCTCAGGCAATCTCATTATTTTTTCAAGTAGGTGAGATAAACTGTCTCAGTATTTCAGAAAATGTTAATGAGCAGAACGTACTGTGCTAAACTCAGCAGAGCAATCTCCGGAGACACAGGCTCCATGCTCATTAACCTCATCCTGGTTTTGTGAGAGTATTTAAACACACTTAATGACAAAAGAGATAACAGACGAGGGTAACATGGGGTTTGCAAAGTGTACTACTGCTAACAGGTCCAGAATCATGAGTTCAAATCTTTGCCTGGCTACTATGTGGAGTGGAATGGTGGCTCTGAGGCTAAGGATCTGCACTGGTATCCCGAAGGTTGCCAGTTTGAATCCCCATCACAGCCAAAAGAGATCCTACTCTGCTGGGCCCTTGAGCAAGGCCCTTAACCTTCAATTGCTCCAGGGGTGCTTTACAATGGCTGACCCTGCGCTCTGACCCCAAGGGGTATGCGAAAACTAACAAATTCCTAATACGAGAAATTGTATAAGGCAAAATAAAGAACAAAAAAAAAAAAAAATACATATTCTTTCTATAGCTACATTGGTTTTCCTCTCATATTTCAAAGGCTTGTGTGTTAGGTTAATTGGCAACTCTAAACTGATTCAGTTTAAGTGAGTGTAGATATGTGTGCACTGCGATGGCCTTGGTGCCCTTTACTGCCCCAAGTAGAAGATTTACTCCCCATGGAAAGAGCAGCAATGAAGAGAAAAAACTTGATCAAAGAGAATGCTTTAATACTAATGGCCTATAGATATCTTAAAACAAACCCGGTTACAAAAAGAGAACTTGGATGATGCTTTTACCTCTCTCATTGAGCACACATTTCTCCTCAAAGCTTGATGACATTTTAACTTCTTTGCTATCAGCAGCATCTAGAAAGAAACAATTTTTTAAACCACACAAAACAAAAAAACAGTGCAAGAAAGTTGAGCCGAAATTGTAGTCCTCTTACACTTACAATGAAGAGTACATGAATGTGCTCTTCCTGACCTTGTGTTTATAGAAAAGAACCTATTTATCTACAATAGTTTTTAAAGAATTGGCAAATATCGTCAGATGAAATGCTAAAAAAAATTAGTAAATTTAGTAAACTCAAGTACATTTATAAAATTTGCAGTTTATTATGAACAGTTTCCATAATAAGGACAACGAAGAAAGTAATATTACAATAACATCACCAACAATACTCATCACATATTTATAAAACTCAACCAAACAGTAGATGCATTATTTAATTGATCTTTATCTGTACTTGCATTTTTCAGAAGTAACTTTCTTAATATTCCAGAATAAATTCTGATTTATTTTATTTTGCATTGCTTCACGGCTGAAAACAGCATTCATATTTTTAGATTTGAAAGTTACACATTTACTGTATATTGCCTTTAACATGCATTGATAAAATAAAAAACGTCAAGTCTATGGAGTCATTTTAAGATGAATGTTTTTTGGTCCACTGATAGCCAGCCCCCTCTACTTTACTCCCCCCTTTTGCAGAGCAGAGGACAGGAACAGATGTCACAACACTGAAGCGGCACAAGAAACATTCCTCGGAGGTGTTTCACTGACACATAATATTAAAGCAGACTACAGGAGAACTGCCATCACAAGCCTCAACAACACAGCTAACATTAAATCCGTGCATTAAGAGTCCAAATAAATGAAAACTGAGTCACTCTATTAGCACATACAAGAACTTTACTCTAAGGTAATTAATTACATGTGAACTCTATCTGCAAAATGTTTCTTGATCATGATTGTTATTTAAAAACTGATCTATTTAATATATCTTATTGAATTAAAAATGACATTTTTAATATTTATAAAGAAATAAATTAATATTTTGATATCTTTCTCAAACTTCCAATAGACCTGTTTTTAAATTATATATACAGATCCAGCTTGTGTTCTGTAACAACAGTGTTCATTTCACAAGTGGCAATTTTTTCAAATTTAAATAGCTTAACTAAACACAGCAGTATAATATGCCATATACACAGCATCAAAATATTTCAAAACATAAACTACACAGTATATATGAAAAATGCCAAGCTGAAGAGGTTTCAGCCTTTGCAAATGCAATGGTGTACGTGAGGTGCTTTGTGCATTTGGTTCATAGTATACCCATCTGGCAGCTGAAAACAGTGATGCTAACTTTGTTTTTATCTTTACTGTCCCATGAAAAATCATTTTCTGTTTATAGCACACTTTTACTTACTGCATGGTTCTACAAAACCATTTGTAAAAAGTTCAAATGAGCCAAAAAGTAGATAGATAGATAGTTAGATAGATTTTATTTGTCCGAGGGGTAAACGTTGCCTCTCATTACTACAACAGTGTTCTTATTTGCAAAGGATTATTTTCAGTAATAAGTAATAATAATAATAATAATAAGTAATTAGTAGCAAGATGATGGAACTTACAGAATGGTTCCTGAAACATCAGCTGTTTGCAGGAGACTATCACCAGCTAGTCTACAACAATTATGGGACACAAAAGATCGATATAGGACAATAATCCTGTGCACGCTTTTAACAACATGTTGAATTCATACTTTGAAACTTTTGGGTTTATGTGGAAAGAACTGTGGTATTCATCTCTGTCTCTGCTAGGGAAATGCCAATTAATGTACTGTCCAATTCACCTACATTTACTATGAAGTCAAGCAAAATGTAATCGCTAACTAAAAAGATTACAATATGCAAACTTTCGAGGCAACTCAGGCCCCTTCTTCAGATTACATCTTGCCTGAAGAAGGGGCCTGAGTTGCCTCGAAAGCTTGCATATTGTAATCTTTTTAGTTTGCCAATAAAAGGTGTCATTTTGCTTGACTTCTCACTACATTCATAATAGCTAACACAGTACAACACCCTATTACTACCTACATTTACTAATAATGTGAAGTTTCAGTTAATGCAGACACTGGCCAACAGGTGGTACTCTTAACCCCACAAGAAGTCAAGCTCTGATGTTCATTTCAGCTAGCTGGCTTTTTATTTCATTTCACTATAGCTTTCTTTAACTTTTTCTGAACATATTTTAGTGAATATAAACCATCGGAAAAACTTTTCAGTTCAAGTTCAGTTGTCAATTAAAATTTTGAAGATATTAATGATCTGAATGTAACTCATTTCTCTGAAGCACAGAAAACTAAAGATGAGTTATGGAAATGCCTGGGATTCATACCAAATAGCTAACTGTGTATCTTTTCTTGATTTTATTCAAAGTGACATATTAAAAAACAACTTGGTTAGAACTGCATGATTAGAAACACACACACAGCTCATTGCTCTGCCACTGCTACAGCTGCTAATATTTTAGCCAGCAGGCGAGATCAATGAAATCTAGAGACCCTCTTACTCTCACTGCACAAAAACACCTTATCCTTCAATAAAATAACTTCCTTTACTGCTGGTGTCCACCAACTGGCTGAAAAATGTTGCTAAGCATAGGGAAAACTCATCAGTCTGGCTAAGATTTTAAACCATGACACTCACCAGAAAAAGAAGAACTTAAATGATAATGATGACCATAAAATACTGCATATACGCATACAGAATTGCTACAACCAGAGCACATACGTGCAAGATGGCTTGATCAGGGTCACACAGTGAACTTTAGCTTATTATTTAAACACATTAGTCACCCTTAGAATCAAATTGGAAAAATTCAGATTTTAGACTACTTCTTCCTTATAAGAATGGACACCAGGGGCCTCATGCAAAACGCCGTGTGTAGAACTCACACTAAAACATGGTGTACAGACAAAAGTGGAAATGTGTGTATGCACAAAAAAATTCAGATGCATGTGTCTGCCACCCCACCCTGACCCCTCCCATAATTATGCATATTTTAATATGCAAATCACTATAAATATCACCTTTCCCATTCAGTGTTTGGTTAAAAGGCAATGGCAAAAGCACGTGAAAAAACAGAATTTCAGCAAATGTGAAGTGGAAACAGGGAAAAACTTACTATTGGTGGGCTTAAACTGTGGTATAAATAACAAAAGGAAGATGATTGAGTGATGCAGAGTGGCAGAGAAACTCGAAAGTTCAAGTTCAGAAAGTTGCCCAGTGCCCGAAATAAAAAAAGAAGTGTCAGATATCAAAATTGCAGTGAAAAGGCTAGTCATACCCCACTGTCTTGAGTGTCATATGGAAGCGTATTAGGGTACAGAGAAAAAAAAAAAAATAAGGACACTGAAAAAGAGGTCAAAATGTCCATTTTAATCTCCTAGTTTACTTTGTCATTAAAGTAGAACGTCATAAACTTCATCTTAAAATCAATGTTAAATTTACTAGAGTTTCTCAGATCCCATCGTAACTAAAGTAGCACGTTAAATGCTTTGTTTTTCTGTGTGCTCTACTGTATGTGTGTGAATCACTATGTGCTTTTTAAATGGGCTTTCTCTTATACCGACAGGACACAGTATACATTACATTCATGATATTACAGCTATCTCAACAATTCAAATATCATTTTGGATGGATGTATTAAACATGAGGGAACGGTGGCGCCATGGTAGCGATGAGCTTGGCACCCAGTCCAAAGATTTTTCCTGCCTCCCGCAAGATGCTTGTTGGGATGTGCGCAACCCTCGATGAAATAATTTAATGCTGCAGTACTGTCTCTTTCAAACATACCAACCTTGAGGTTCTGTACTTCCTTTTTTTTCTCCACGTAATCAATCATCACACAATAAGCTCTTTAATAAATGTCAATCCATCTGTAAGCTTAGAACGCTGATTCTTCAAAACATTTAAAGAACATTGAAATATCTTCGTAGTACATGTTTAATTACTCCATCCATCTACCCATCCAGTCCCAGCAAGGACACAGCACGAGACAGGACCAATCCCTGGACAGGGATCCAGCTCATCAATACTGCTGTGCCACTATGCCCACACGTTTAATAATTAACAGTATAGATTATTTTAAATGAAGTTAAAAATGTATCTGTATAATGTAATATACTAGGGGGCTTTGCCCCTTGCTCGCTTCCCTCACCATCCACTTTGCTGTTCCATTATTTCATCGAGTAATAATTTCCATTTGTTTGCGCTATTGCGATCTTTACAATAAATTTTTTGATACTTTCGAATTTTAGTACTTTAATTATCTCCAAAGTGCCCTGCAAGTGTATCATGCCAAAGTTTTTGAATTCTTTGCAACGTTCTACTTTGTCATCTACTCTTTGTTTTTTATTTCCGGCCCTGGTTAAATCTTTTGGCACAAATTCTTGTCTCATGGGACGTTAAAGTATCTGAAAAAGTCATGTCTCGTCCCAGGCTAAAAAGTCTCGTCTCATCCCAGGATTTTTTTTTATTATAATAGAGAGACATACTTTAATGCATTTCATCTTAAAAAATTATATCAAGCTCCAAGAAGATAGCTCTAAATCTAAATCGACTTAGAGGCCAGTCGTCATCATCTGTAAATATGCACTCTCTTCTATTGAATTGAATTCCTTTTTTGTTATTGTATGGTACAATGAGATTCAATATGCAAATCCTCCATAAACTTATTTTCCTATAAAACGATAAAATAATAATACAATAAAAACAAAGTACAATATACGTGTACATATATTGCAGATAGTGCAAATGGTTCATAAAGTGGCTCAGGTTGTGCAATATTACAACTATAGGGCGAGTTTACAGTGAGGTAATTGTATTTACAAGTACAAACAATTCTACCAGGAGCACTTGATGGACTGATTGAGTGCATTTTTATAGCTGTTGGGATGAAATTGTTTCTGTATCACAAGGTTTATGCAAGAAAGGCTCTGAAGCGTTTGCAGAATGCGAGAATTTCAAACAGACTATGCTCATGGCTGTTGCATCGTGTGCTATAAATGTTCTCCAGGGTAGATATTGTATCCCGACACAGCCTGCCATAGAGCTTTCTGACCAGCTGCTGTATTGCTGATTTCATACTCACATACAGTGGGTTAAAATACTTTGAGTGGTGCACTGAGAGTTAATAATTCTAAAGCAACCATTGTATTTGGAATAGTTTGGCCATTCCGTGGACCATTATATTGTTACAGGTTGATTACAATCAGATGTCTTAAATTTATAAATTATGTGGTTAATTTCAGTGTATTTGATAACGCAGCGTCTGGGATGTGAATCTAAAAAAGAATGTTTAAAACCTCACAGGAACAGTAGCACTGCATTGACTTTGGGTGCTGCCAGTTTGCAAAACCAAATGAAATCTTGTGTACACACAGGGTAGGGCTGGCATGTGAATGTGTAGGCTTTACTCCAAGTTTAGTTTTTTTTTCCATCTCGAAGTGAGCGTGGAAACGGGCATACACAACATTTTTGTGCATATGCACTGTGTATACATGAGACCCCAGAAGTTATTTCCAAGTGTATGTTTGAACTTTGCTTCAGTTCCATTGACAGCTGGCTTTAGCATAATAAAAGTATTCTGTACCATGTACTTGTACTATTAATATTTAGGAGACCTAACAATATAATTTGTAAAATAAATGTATGTATGTATATGTATACAGTATATATACAATTACTGTGAATATACATCTGCTGATGCCTCATTCTGGAAGTTTAATCAGTGATGTTCCTGGGATCATCAAGTGTTTCGGGTCTTTCAACATCATACACTGTTCTTCAGGTGACCTCACCAGGGTTGATCAGATCCCAGCCTGTCTCCTTAGCTACTCTGACCCAAAACCTCTCCTCTCCTGAGCCATAGCCATCTTGAGGCTCTCTCTGCTGCTTTGATGGTACTGTGGATGGCTCTCCTTTTCCCCTCTTCTATGATGCCCAAACTGCTAAAGGCTCTGACCAAAGAACGGGCCGTAAATCCCCTGCACCCGACCTCCACTGGGAGACACCTAGCTCTCCCCTCTTACTGCTAACACATGCTGACCAGTTCCGCGTACTTGGGAGAGCTTCCTTTCAAAGGATTTGTCCAAATGATCTTCCCATGAGATCGTTAGCTCCAGAAGAACGACTTGCTTGGTGAATTCAGACAACAGGACTATGTCTGGTCACAGGGTGATGGCTGCAGTGTGGCTGGGGAACTTTGGCTGCCATCTGAAGTCCACTAATAACTGCCAGTCAGTTCTTGATGCCAGGATGCCTGCAGATTATGATTTAGTGGTGGGATTTGGCTGCTCTTCAGCTCTTACAAAGGTGATGGTCTTCTTAGAGGTTTGGCACTGCTTCGCCCACTCAAGTCATGTGTTGATTGCTTCAGCAGTGGTCTTTTGGACCTGATCATGCCTCCATCAATACCTTCCCTTTCCAAGTGCCCTTGTACAGCTGCTGAGGATGTGTTCTAAGGTTCCTTGCTTGGAACACACTGGGCATGCCGGAGACTCTTCTATACCACGTGTGCAGATTTGATAGGCTTAGTAGTGTGTCATTCTACAGCTCAGACCATCTCACTTTCTGCTCAACCATGTTTTCCCATCGTATCTAAGTTCCCTGCTGCTTTATTCCCACAGCCTTGCAGGATCTCCTCTCCTACACTGCTGCTCTCACCTCCTCCTGCACTAGGTGGCACCCACCCTTCCCTCTGGTGGTATCTGATTGGGGAGTTGGAAAGGATCCTAAAACAACTCTGCCTCAAACAATAACTCTGACCAGCCTCCTGTGACGCAGCCTTGCCTATGCTCCCAGAACCGCATCGTCTGCCCTACACTTCCTGCCAGTCCTCACTTGGATCACTGCGTTGGCCACCACCGGATCACTTGAGTCTCTGTAATGTATCACTTCTCAGGCTCTTGATACTTTAAATTCTTCCTCCAAGGATTTGAAGGGCAGTTGCAGTTTGTTGTTGCCACCGAATGTGATGCTGCTCAGGCTATTTGGCAGCCCCAACCATCTCCTGAGGTGGCTGCTGACCTTTCTTTGCAAGGTCTCAATAGCTGAGAGTGGGAGCTTATAGACAGGGAGGGTCCACAGGATACTAGGTAGAATGCTGTGTTGATAGATCCAGGCTTTAAATTGCACTGGAAGGTCAGATGTGTCCATGGCTATCAGCCAGCCTTCCAATTCAGTACAAGTTGACTGGATGATGCTGTGTCTCACAATGAGCTGTGAAAAACTTTGCCCAAGCTCTTGACTGGTTTCTCTGTGATGGTAAACCTGAACTTGTCCTACACCTTGCACTTTCTCAGCACCATGGATCTTGATTTGGCTGTTTTGAAACGCATCCTGACCCACTCCACCAGCTTTTCTAGCCCTTTCAGAATCCACCAGCAGCATGTGACCAATTCTGTGGTGATTGTTAGGCCATCCATGAATGCACTAATGCCTGGTTGCCTTTAAGCGGATTTCATTCTTGGCCCTCTGCACTCAGGTTCAGCAGACTTGGTGAACGTGTCCATGGTTAGGGAAAATAACATCATGGAGATTGTGCACCCTGTAATTATGCCAATTTCTACTTTATACCAGCTTGATGCCATTGCTCCTGAAACGACTCCCATCCTGAAATTGTCGTAATAATCATCAATGAGATCTCGAATCCTGCTGGGGACATTATGTTTTGCCAATGTAAGCTGTACAAGCTTGTGTAGAATGGTGCCATAAGCATTTGCAAGTTGAGCCAGCACATAGTCAGATTACCTCTGTTCTCTCTGGCCTCCATGATGAGTTGTGTCACCACTCCCGTGTGTTCCAGACAGCCTGGCATCCCTAAAATGCCACCCTTCTTTGTCAGGTAGGTGCCCAATCTCTTGGAAGCAGCACTGAAGAAGGTCTTTGACTCTACACACAGCACGGAGATGATGCAAAACTGGTCTATCTCGGTATAGTTTTCCTCCTTCAGGATCCTTCTCCAGGTGACCCACAGAATTTTCCACAGATGTAACAGGAGTTTAGGACAATTCTTGTACACTTTGTATGAAGGGCCACTTGGTCCTGGGGCAGAGTTTGCCCTTGCTTAGTGAATGACCTCTCTGACTTCCTTCAGCTGCAGCTCTGACAAGTCAAACTGCACTCCCAGTTCAGGGGGTCTATTAAGATATTGCACTCTCTCAACTCCTGCTCTCTTTCCAGGTCACTGTATATCTGCCTCAGATGTTGATCTACTGTATTTCTTCCTGTGAATAGATCAGCTTCCTACTATGCTTTTTGCCTTAGCAGCTCCATGGTGAACTTGAAGGGGTTGGCGATGAAGGCCATATGTTTTCAGGCCATTTTGCGCGATCATCTCCGCTGGCGCTCAGTGCAATGAAGGACCCTGATCTTCTTGAGAAGGGTGTGTATTAACTGGGCCAAGCCAATGTGCTCCTTCTTCGCTGCCTTTATGTACTGGACCTTCAGTACCTTCATCTTCTGCCCGATATTGTGGATCCTCACCAAGGTTATTATAGTTTTGCCTTTTTATATTAGTTTTTATTTCTATATTTTTTCTGATCTTACTTGGAAATTCAGTTTAGTTTTAGTTTTCCTTCATTGTGTATTTTTAGTTTTAATTTAGTTTTTATTTCACAAAGGTATTTCTATTTTATTTTTATATATATTAGTTTCAGTTTTAGTTTTAGTAATTATGGCATGCAGCTCCTACGGAGTTACTTTTGTGTCGCAATCGGACAGAACTGCACACTTAACAGATCTGGATATGAATTTAATGTTAATGGAAGCTTACTACACTACATGGTTTACTATCTGGTTTTGTTTTTGTCTAATAAAAACAAACATAATCAAAACTAGACACTGAATATGAACAATTTTACACAATTTTATAATTTATAAAATATTTTCTCATAAAAATCACAAGGGCTTAGGAAGAACAGGACTCTTAGGCTTGAATCAGTGTGCAGACCCCACCTGGCTGTATTGAGGGAAACAAAGAACAACAAGCATGTAGTGTCAAGGTTAAGGGTAGTGAGTCTTGAATAGCCCGCCATAAGAGCAGTAAACCCATAATGAGCAGAGCAAGAGCAGGTAATAAGAGTATGGACAGGCACAAAACAACAGAGACAGCATCTGAGATTAAGAACAACATATACATTATCTAAACCTGTTTATCCAGAGTAGGATCGCAAAACTTACAAGGGTTAAAGACTAACAGCAAGAATATTCGTTCAAAAACTAAAACTAAAAATATTTTAGTAAATTATTATTTTATTTCAGTTAGTCTTTCCAGCTACTTTAATGGTTTCGTTTAGTTTTAGTTTTTAATTTTGGTTGTGTTAATTATTTTATTTCAGTTTATGAAAATGTTTTTTTAATAATAGTTTCAGTTTTGATTTTAGTTTTTGTTAACTATAATAACCTTGATCCTCACTGCTCTATAATTTTTTTTTTATGTAGGGTGTTCTGGAGCTTTTCTTCTCTTCCTCTCCAAACTGTCTCATGTCTATGCTGACAATAATGGTAGTCATGGCTTGTAGCTTTCCATCAGCCTTTCCCTTCATTGTTGCCTCTAGAATTTTGTCAACATCATTATCAAACTGTTCCCACAGTGTTGTTATGTTAGCAACAGGCCATTTGATCCACCCCCTGTTAGACTTGATGCTAGAGGGATTGGTTTGCAACACTTGGAGGTTCCAGGCACTATGGGGTGACTCTGGGCCTCACTCCTCCTATGTCTCACCAGGTTAAACACTTACATATAGATACATGGGGGTATACATTGTACATTATAAATATACTGTATTTACACACAAGCCATGTTTTTAATAAATACTACACTTAGGGGTTACCTGTCTTCTAGATGGTCACAACAGTTCCCCTACATTTCATATTACATTTTGATATATACCTTAAAACAACAATCTCCTTGCAAACATTAATCCAACACCAGAATAAATACATTTAACCGAGTTCCATTCATTGTTGTATAGCATACTTTTATTCATAAGCCTAGAGCACAATAAAAATGAAGGAACATTCTCAATCCTGTTTAGTCCAATTCAGGGTCATTGGAGCTAGACTCTATCCTGGCAGTATAAAGAGCAAGACAGGAAACAAACGCGATGCAAGTCCATTACAAGACTCATTCACATGTACACTATCAGTTAATCAATAAAAATTCCAATTAACCTTGTATGCATGCCTTTAGGACGAATGAGGAAAATTACAGTTCCCTAAAAAAGATCCCATTTTCTCACAGGCTGAGTGTCTCTACAATAACAATGCAAAATACAAATTTTAACAAAAGTAGCTCTAACTGCAATCTGATTCCACTATACAGTACACAATTATTATAGCATGAATTTTCTGCAACACATGTTTATATTAATTCAGTTGCTAAAACAAACACACTGTCAGTTTTAATACATGTAGCCTATATGTATCTTCACTGTACATGAACATTCAAATTTAGCTATGGCAAGGTAAAGACTGTGTGGATGTTCATCTCCACCTTTGTACTAGCATTATGTTGTGCTGTGTCAGAATGACACGTAAAAAAATCGACTTCCTGATTTGGTCAACTTGCAATACAAATGATACAGGAGTATTTCTATAGGTGTCCTGGTTCTACCAGTGTACCACCCACCCCTAGCTCACAGCTCATACTCCAATGGAATTAATCTAGCAGGTCTTCTCCGGACTTTACTTTGTGCTGTTATGTCATAACTGCACAGAACATTCCAGATAAAGCCTTGTAAGTTCACTGTATAGTTAAAGAATAACCTACCTTGATTTATAATAATATGCTGTGATAAAGTACTATGGAAGTTGACTGTTCAGTCTTCGATTTTAACCTATTTTATTATGTACTGAAATAATTACAATATAAAATATAACTGTAAGGGAGGTCATACCTCTTACTGGATCCTAATTTCACAAGTGTACATGGTATGTAAGCACTCAGGTATTTTTTGGAACATCATCCTTGCTACTGAAACTGCAGAAATTGGTGGTGCTTCAGTTTTTCAGCATAATGGCTCTATAATCATTTTCACTGCCCTATGCCAGCAGTATTAGTTGTGTGTAATGAAATGGCATCTTTCACGTAACAGACCTTGACAGTATAACTACTGAGGCCAACAAACAATCCCATTTTATCATCCTGATACAGGTTAACCTTTCAGAAATGTGATTCTTGCAAAATGCAAAACGATCACACGAAAGCTAAGGCTCTGCTACTTTTGATAAATGTTTTAATTTTTGATTAGTGCAAAAATTTCCATTCTAACAAATGTTTTACTCTCACATACAAGAGACTTAAGGTTAACATATATACGAAAGGGTAGATCAGACTAAGCATTTTTCCCCTTGTATTTCTACTCACTATTTTCGCAAATGGTTTATTGAACCGGCAATGAATTATGTAGCTTGATGGGTAAGTGGAATGCCTTTGGTGAGACAGTAGTAAAATGAAAGTCACTGTTTGATTTCAGACTGGTTCATCATTAAGATAAAAAGAGTGTATTCAAAGTATTCTGTTATGGATCCTGGTTTTCAAACATTCACTTTACCTGTTTGAGTCAGTTTTGTTTTAAGTAGTATATAGGTCACAAGCATAGTGGATTATGGATGATGTGCTTGTCATTGTTTGGGCTAACAACATTAATTAATTCTTTCTTTCTTTCTTTCTTTGTCACATGCATAGTTATACACGACAACACACAGTGAAATGCCTCTTTTCGCATACCCCTTGGGGTCAGAGCGCAGGGTCAGCCATTGTACAACGCCCCTGGAGCAATTGAAGGTTAAGGGCCTTGCTCAAGGGCCCAGCAGAGTAACATCTCTTTTTCTGGCAGTGGTGGGGATTCGAACCAGCAACCTTCGGGTAGCCTCAGAGCCACCACTCCACCCTTGTTAATGCAACAAGGTGACTTTTCTCTGTAACAAGAATGTATATAGGCAAATACAAAAGAAAAGCTGAAAAAAAAACACCGCTGTGTATAGAGTACACCTGGGAGTATACATATTTAAAACTAAAACAAGAGTATAAAAAAGCAGCAAAAGCAACTCATGAGAATGTGTAAGCATTTTGCACTTTCACTGAAATGAAAAATTAACTGGAACCATGCTGTTAACCTAGTATCCTGTGGTTGCAGGTGGATCCTGATATTAGTGAAAAAGTGGAGTAAGGAACTTAAGCATGCAGATGCTGGAAGATCATCTTCCCCAAAACATTACCATTGGTCTGTAAAACTCACCTCTCCTGGTTCTTCTGCTAGGCAGGTTGAGGTAAATGTGTTCTGCATGGATCTGCAAAGCACGGTAGAATTCGTGACAGGCTTCTTCTCCTTTGTTTGGCAAGAAATCTAGCAACTCTGCCAGCCTTTTATTGGTTGCAAACTTTAAGCTACGGAACTGGGAAAGGAAAACAGCACAGATCGTAAACGTTTGTGTTATCCACATCACCTTGAGTCTTCAGCAAGTGAGTAATACGAACCTTAGCAGAACAGATGGGACTTAATATATTCAGAAGAATTCAAAGTCAGTTCAAGAACAGATTCATCTGTAAAAATACCTACCGTACTCATTTGCCAGGTGTACAGTACATACCATTGTAAACTTAAAGGACAGTAATGAATTAGGTATGGTAAAAATGAATTACGAATATGGTAAAAATGTCTTAACTACTGTGTAAATGCATGACAATGCAATTTGTTTAGCGTTATAGTGATAATAAAAAGAAATGAACAGAGGTCATAATAACTACTAATATATTCCGTATTCTTGAAGGCGCTTCATAAATATCAACTTTTCACAGCTCAAATAAAATAACTTTCTCTTTTATTTTCTCCAAACACAATATTTTTTTCACACTGCAAAAAATCATTACACTGTATGATGCACATAGGCTTTGGTTATATTTGCCAAATTTATATTTCCTTCTCTATGTGGGTTAACACAAATGCTTTGTTGAGGCACCAAGACTGAGGACAGGATGTTTCTGTTGCTAATTAAACATGTATCTGTATTAAAAATATTTATAGATTACTTGTTTATGTGCAGCTGCGTCAGTGCAGAGAGAAATGATTGTAGAGATCTAGAAAAATATAAGCATGGCAATAAGAGCATACCTTGTGTGCTTCCTTGTCTGTTAAAATTTGAGGGTAGATCCTGTTAAGCTGCAGAACCAGCTTATCAAGTAGATCAGTACTTAAATGATGTTCTTGCTTCAGGAACAAGGCATCTAGCAGCAGCTGATCCCTGTAACTATCTAAAGAAAAAAACATCAACAGGGCATACAAATTACGAACTGGTTTAGCATAGGTAAGCAGGTAATAAACAATGTTAGCTGTCGTACATTGTTCAGTCTATATGCATTCCACTTGACAGGTAAAAGCAACTGTTTAAATTATTTGCCACACTGACTGAGCAGTCCAATAATAATGTATGATATTACAAACAAGCAGCTGTTTATATTAAAACATCATGAAAATACTATTTTGCATATAAAACTTAATATTTGTCTTAAATATAACTCAAAAAATACTTTTTGTATTCTATACTCAGAAATAAAAATATATACTGTATTAGGATTCAAAACTGTCTACGATCACATTAAGGTACAATTCCTAGTCTTCTCTTTATGGCACTAACAATAACCAAACCTAAAAAAATATATTAAAGAAAGATTTTTCAGTTACACAATTTTATTCAAAAATGCTCTAAAAAGTAAAAAATACATTTTTGTTGTACTAATATTTTGTTGGTCATATGTGACTAAACATACAATTGTGTGGTGACCATAAAAGAATTAATTTAACTAAAACGCATAGATTGGTTAAAGTGAAATTTTTAACCAGCTTAACTATGAAAAGACTATGACACATCATATGAAAATTGATTAAAGTACAGTATGGAGGTTTTAATTGGAGAAATTATAAAATTTTAGGATTTTTTTATCATTTAAGGAAGCATTCCATTTAATTCCTTTGTAAAAACAACATATGTAGATTGCCTTCCTAATATATGCTTTCTTTAAATATATTGATGGTGGAAATAACAGCTTGGCCTGAATCACTGACATGCAAAATGCTGGTTTTTACCTTGCATGTGAAGATTCTGGATAGGCTACAGTCTCGTCTGCAATGAAGCAGAGCAAGTACTGTAGGTCTGAAAATGTCTCAATAGGTCTGATAACCTCAATGTTTTTGTTTTTTTTTTTGCTTTTACGAGTTCAGGTAATTTCTTAATATGTCAAATGTGCAATTCTCCTTGGGTCTGCTTAGGTTTTCGTTAGGGAGTTTAATTGCATCACATATCCCGAGAATAAGCACATTCAACTAAATGATGACTGCACACGCTCTCTGCAAGTGCCTGTAGGTATGTGTGAGTGAGTCTCTTGTTGGATTCCAATTCCGCCCAATACAGTAATGGGGAAAGAATTTTTTAATAAAATTAATATATGGGTTATTTTGTGTGTAAATTAGGATCCTCTTTAAATTAACACAAATTAGTTTTTATAGCACAAATAATTATATTTCACTAAAAGATTCTGCTTTTCTCAAAATATATCTTCCAAAATGTGAGTTCACTGTGTATTTGAGCTTCCTTGCCATACTTCCTTGGGTATGTGGCTGACAACAACGGATGGATGAGTATCTTACAAAAAATGAAATGCCATTAAGTAGTGGAATTAAAGTGCACTCCATCTCAGATTTTTTTTCTTCCATCCCCAGCCTTCTTATAATAATACCAGTAACGGCGCACTGCACGGAATACACTTGATTTCAGCATTCATAGTTTTCATACTCTGTCTCTGTAGTTTAGCATTTGTTTGCTTAGAGGTTGATGTGCTTCTTTTCTTCACCCTAGCAGCCCGCTTCTTCTCTTCTTTCATCGGCATCTTTTCGCATTAAAACTGATTAAGTCAGTGTTTGTGTTGTAATTAGTTAGTATGCTTTTTTTTTTTTTTAATTGTCACTTACGCTGGCACTTAAATCTTCAATCTGCCTCAAGAATGATTTAAGGTATGAAGAGGTAGGGAAGTGACGGCGAAGGTGGAATGAGAACGGCGCCCGTACGCATGCGCCACACGACCGCCCTGCTGGCCGCTGCCGAGAGTTGATTCTACAACAAAATATAATAAAAATAAAGCGAGGAATAACCTTGGAGGTCAATCGTCACCCTGAAAGCGAATAGTAGACGTCAGGTAGTATATGTGTTCCATATATAAGTCTCGTTGGAGAAGGGGCTAGAAGGTTGTGTTGTGAGGCTACGAAGTCGGCGTTTTCTTTTTACTGATTTGCTTTTCTTTAACGGCGTCCCTGAGGACCACAAATATGAGAAAAATAATCGAGATTGTAAATAGTTCAAAGTCAAAGACGTTCATTTTTTGCTGTTACAACCCTGTGTTGTTGTTTTTTTATTTACTGTACAAGTAAACTTTTTTCTGAACTTTACTTCGTCCGTCTGTTTTATTCTTCTTTTCCGACCCTGACGCGGTGGTCGCTACAATATAATGATATTTTCAAGGTTCGATGCACTTTTTTTTGCTTGCTTTATATATTGTCAGAGACGGCTCGGGTTTATAAAACGTATGCATGATCCAGTTCGTAACTGCCTTACATTTTTTATTTTCATCACCTCAATCAATTGACAATCAACGAGGCACCTGAATGATTTTTTAAAGAGTAAAACTGCCCTCCGGATCGAAGCCCCGCCCACTACGTGTACCTGCCGTAACCACACCTGTTAGCCCACAGGACTGCTGGTGGAGCCGCCAAGCAAGTCGCAGCAGAAACCTCCGACTGGAGGCGAACACAACAGCAAAGCACAAACACCGCACTAATTCCACCGGAAGTACACCAAAAGAAATGACTCGCGTGTCGTTCAAACTTGACAGGCGCATACGCGGAACAGTCAAGCCGTCATTACTTTCAATTGTACAACGGAGTGTAGAAGTTATGCTGTACTTTGTCCACCACACGAAGCCCGTGGCGTGTGCATGGGACCCTGTCGCATGCTCTCCTAAGCCGATAGTCGAAAAAATGACATGGTCCCGCGCTGTAAGGTCAGCGAAATACAGTAACAAGTTTAAAGCTGTGTCACTTCAACTAGTTAATAGTTTTATTTTTAGGCTAAGTATATATAACAAGTGCAAAATAGTTCTGTAACCATCACTAACCTGACATTTCTGTATGGTAGTATTTTGTTCTACTGTGATATATACTGCTCACGGACTCTTGCGTCCCAACTTCCTCACTTCGGCGACCTTATCATGATGGCGACCAGACTGACCCGGAGTCATGTTTCAAAGACGCCCGCCTCCCTCCTGGGTGTGGTACAAATTCCTTAAGGTGGAAGAAGTATAGACGCCGAGCAGGGACAGAAGCAGGAGGAGAACATATTAAGGTGGAACTGATAAACAGTGCAGAAAGAATTACACCATTCCATTTTGTAATTCATGTCGTTCAGGGGCAACTCGGCGACATCCTTTACCAGTTAGGTTCAAAGAGATTTTCTAATGATATTTAAATGACAACGTTGGTCGCCGGAAAATCTAAAGAATCAACTGCTTTATGAGAGTCCCAATTCGTTGAGAGTAAAGAGATTCCTTAAGCCGTACTCGCAGGTCACCTTTTGTGTTCTAAATATGTTATCATACGATTACAATCAATACAATTTATATAAAGGATTAGCAATTTTGGTTGCAGAAGATAATGTAAGATAGAGTTTGTTCCATCTGCAGAATAAAGTTCGTTCGTCAATTATATACATTTATTTTCAACATTTTAAATCAGGTTGTCATTTAAATGTCATAAAAAAAAACCTAACCATTACCTAACTGGTAAAAGATTTCACCAGGTTGACTGTTGCCGCTTAACGAATTCACGCATCTATTTCAGGGGCGTTGATGGGGATTTGCAGGATGACCAGTTCAGCGCAGATAAGTACCCAGCACCGGACAGAAGGGCAAACCAGAAACTACACTTAATCTTCCAGGACCCAACGGTCAATCATGTTGTGGGGGAGGACTGATTATCCGCATGACACCCCACGCAGAAATGTTCAAGGAGATTACTAAAGAGCATTTTTCTTTTGGTAAGGAGTAAACTTTCATAAATATGGTAAACTTAAAACCATTCCATCTGTGCCAAAATTACCATTTTATTTTTGCAAGCGGCTTCTGAAATATTCCCAATATCTGAATGTAAAAGCAAGGTTTAATTGGGACAGTTTACTTATTAGCTGAACAAATGAGCTTGATGGATTGAATGGTGGTCTTCCATTTGTCAAATTGCTTATATTCTAAGGTCATCATGCTGTTTGTTGTCACCTCTGACTAGAATCATCTCTGATTCTGCCTATTTAGTAATTAATATTTAGTTCATCTATTTTTAAGATTCAATATGAGAAGTGAATGTCTGACCCACTTAAATATGGTTTTAACTATGCAGCAATCAATGCTGATTCCCAAGTTATTTTTAATTCTTTTTCACACTCTGAACACGCTAGAAATGTTTCCATTGCTGTACTGTAAAATCTCTTAGATATATAAGATGTTCTAGTTTCATCTGAGATCTTTGTAGTTCAAGTTCTTTGTGAGGGGCTGTTACTTTTGCAATGTCCTGTACATAACTCATTTTGTATTTTACTTGTACTCCCGCATTGCTCACTTCTTACGATGCGTCTTATTCGAGGTTGGTGGTTATTTCATTTCAAGAGCAATTTACTTACGCTATGTTCTTTTCTCTGCATACAGTTGTTGTTTGCTGCCTACAAAGACTTTGCTCAACAGGTGTTGTCACTAATTTTTTTTAGAAGTTAGCATAACTTAATACTCAATGTACCGTGTCTGAAGCACAATCAGTAAAGCTTAAAATCACATTTTGGCTTTTGCTAAGATGTCTAATTAGCACTACAGCTATTGTTTGGTGTTTTATTCACAGTGCCGTTTAAAAATGGAAAGGCCGTTGGTCCAGATGACATACCTATGGAAACCTGGAGGTGTTTAGGAGAGATGGCAGTGGAGTTTTTAACCAGATAGTTTAATGGAATCTTGGAAAGTGAGAGGATGTCTGAGGAGTGGAGAAGAAGTGTACTGGTGCCGATATTTAAGAATAAGGGGGATGTGCAGGACTGCAGTAACTACAAGGGCATAAAATTGATGAGCCACAGCATGAAGTTATGGGAAAGAGTAGTGGAAGCTAGGTTAAGAAGTGAGGTGATGATTAGTGAGCAGCAGTATGGTTCCATGCCAAGAAGGAGCACCACAGATGCAATGTTTGCTCTGAGGATGTTGATGGAGAAGTATAGAGAAGGCCAGAAAGAGTTGCATTGCATCTTTGTGGACCTGGAGAAAGCATATGACAGGGTGTCTCTAGAGGAGCTCTGGTATTGTATGAGGAAGTCGAGAGTGGCAGAGAAGTACGTAAGAGTTGTACAGGATATGTACAAGGGAAGTGTGACAGTGGTGAGGTCTGCCTTAGGAGTGACGGATGCATTCAAGGTGGAGGTGGGATTACATCAGGAATCGGCTCTGAGGCCTTTCTTATTTGCAATGGTGATGGACAGGTTGATAGACGAGATTCGACAGGAGTCCCGTGGACTATGATGTTTGCTGATGACATTGTGATCTGTAGCGATAGTAGGGAGCAGGTTGCAGAGACCCTGGAGAGGTGGAGATATGCTCTGGAGAGGTGGAGATATGCTCTAGAGAGGAGAGGAATGAAGGTCAGTAGGAACAAGACAGAATACATGTGTGTAAATGAGAGGGAGGTCAGTGGAATGGTGAGGATTCAGGGAGTAGAGTTGGCAAAGGTGGATGAGTTTAAATATTTGGGATCAACAGTACAGAGAAATAGGGATTGGTGAAAAAGAGAATGCAGGCAGGTTGGAATTGGTGGAGAAGAGTGTCAGGGGTGATTTGTGACAGACGGATATTAGCAAGAGTGAAAGAGAAGGTCTACAGGACGGCCAGCTATGTTATATGGGTTAGAGACAGTGGCACTGACCAGAAAGCAGGAGACAGAGCTGGAGGTGGCAGAGTTAAAGATGGTAAGATTTGCATTGGGTGTGACGAGGATGGATAGGATTAGAAATGAGGACATTAGATGGTCAGCTCAAGTTGGACGGTTGGGAGACAAAGTCAGAGAGGCGAGATTGTGTTGGTTTGGACATGTGCAGAGGAGAGATGCTGGGTATCTTGGGAGAAGGATGCTAAGGATAGAGCTGCCAGGGAAGAGGAAAAGTGGAAGGCCTAAGTGAAGGTTTATGGATGTGGTGAGAAAGGACATGCAGGTGATGGGTGTAACAGAACAAGATGCTGAGGACAGAAAGATATGGAAGAAGATGATCCGCTGTGGCAAACCCTGACAGGAGCAGCCGAAAGAAGAAGACTTTCACTGACGTGTGGATGAGTTGTCACTAAGGTATGTCCTACTTTCATCCATTTCAGCACTTCTTCTGGATTTGACAAAGGCATTATTTACTTTTTTACCAAAATACAGTAGATTTTGTAACCAAAGGCTTAAATTGATCATTTTTTTCTCCTCTTTTTGTAACTTGAATGTGACAAGATGTGCTACATATAATTAAAAAGTCATTCAATTCTTTAGTGTCCTAATATGCACCACTGCCAAAAGGTAAAGTATCTGGAAGACCGCGTTGGACAAAATATGTGCATAAACAGTCACCACTGAAAGATGAAACAGTTGAATTGGCTGCGTATACAGTATATTCATACAATGTGAATGTGTGCCAATAATGATCGGAAACTCTTTCCTAATAAATGGACTGGCACATTTTACCTCCCCTACGTGATCTGTTACGCCAGTTCAAACTTTCACTGTATTTTACACACATTAACAATATGTTTGCCTTCTTAGATGACTTCTTTCATTAATTTGTAAAGTGTCTGTATGACATTCATAACAAGAAGTATTGACTATTTAATGTTGTATTGTCTTGCTGTACAAGTCTTTCTCTTGACTCCACGATAGAAAATTCAAAACACAACAGTTTGGATCTTAACGTCTAGTAGAAAATACATCCATCCATCCATTTTCCAACCCGCTGAATCCGAACACAGGGTCACGGGGGTCTGCTGGAGCCAATCCCAACCAACACAGGGCACAAGGCAAGAACCAATCCTGGGCAGGGTGCCAACCCACCGCAGGTAGAAAATACAACCATATACAATACCGCAAGGTCTTTTACTACCCACTGACTGCTAGTTCAGTACAGAAGCCAGTTTTACATTACTTTTTAAATAAGTTGTGTATATTTTAGCCATACATCTTAGACCTGCTTATTACTTTAACAAAAGGTGAAGGCCTTTTTAAAGTTCTCACAATGAATGAAATCGATGTATAAGACTGAGCCTTTAACTCTGCTTTTATCCAAACTGTGACATAATCTGCCTACCAGTACTTAAAAGACCCCTTTGGGCACACGTAGGCCTATCTTATCTAATCTTAGAATCACAGTATTGTTTTTTTTAATAACTCTAGTAATAATTTTAATTGGTTGTAATTCAAATGTTTTTAGTGTCCTGCAGTGGACTTTGGGGTAGATGTATAATCACTAATGATAGACCAAGTGTCAAACATCCTGCCAGAACTGTTAATATCTGTCTGCAGCATTGTGGGTGACTGGGCAGCTCACTGAACTGGCTGGCTGAAGATGTGCCCACTAGTTTGCTTGGCAACTATAAGCTAGTGTGTGGATGTGCAAGTGTTCGCAGTGACGGATTAGCACAGAGGTCTGCAAATTCAGCCTGGTGAGCCACAGTGGTTGCAGGCTTTTGAGCCGAGTCAGTTTCTTAATGAGAAGTCAAGCATAGCTGTTGAAGTACTTACTGCTGAAGGAACATTATAAGACTTCAATTTACTTGTCTCATTTGTTAGGCTTCCCTGCCCTTAATTGCTTATTTTACTCTTAAACAGCCACATTCATTGTTTTTAACTGCTCCATATTAGAAATATCTGACAAAGAAACCAGCACTGCTCTAACTGATTCTCATTTACACGTGTGTGTATTAATCATGAACTATCTGCTTTGATAGATTATTTGGAAGGAAACTGAATGGAAAAAAGTGAGGGACTGAGATTTATTTACCCACTTCAGGCTAGATGTCATCTGAATTATATCCTTGGAAAACATCTATAATACAAAAATTACCTGACATGGCAGAATGAAAATACTAATAAGACCTTCAAGTAAAGAATATCTTATATTGGCAGGGATTGTTTTCTAATTAAGCAATTGGGTCAGAACAAAACCTGCACCAGTACAGCCCTCCAGGCATGACTGTGCAGACCCCCTTGGACTAGCACCTTATCCAAGGCTTGCACTCAATGCTGCTCTGATATACGTTGACTTCCCATGACCCTAGATTGAATTAAGCAGGTCTGAAAATGGAGTGGATATAAATCAGATCTATACTTAACACTTCACCATTGACGCCTCATGTACTGTGTGCAGTTCTAGAGACCGTGCTAAACAAAAGACAAGTAGGGACATTACATGAACCAGAGGGCAACAGCCTTCTCAAGAAGACGAATGGCAGTCAATCTCTTCATTATTAAGTGGACTACTTTTTGTTGTCCTAATCAGAATTTAGAAACCATTGTAGGAAGCTCAGAGAATTCCATCTAAATAAAATCGAGATTAAGAGGAAGTAAAAACATGTTAGAAATTACCGTTATGTTGTTGGTGCAGATTGCCTGGCATTATTTAATATTGAAACAAGTAGTTTGTCTTGTTTGTTAAGGGTAGCAGGTTGTAGATTTACTTAGAATCTTTGTGTTTACTGGTATCTAACGAGGCAGTGCTATGTCTATTGTCATCTCTGTCTCAGAAAATAGGAGGTAGCACATTGGATTCCCATGGACAATTGTGAAATGAAGGCAAAAATTTCTGATGCAATAAATGTACGATAGAAAAGGGAGGAGGAGACCGGCTGTGTGTTTAAAGGAAAAGTTTATTTTTCAAGTCAAATATTATTTTCATCACAATGTGTATATATATATGCATTGCCATGCAAAACTGTGTTCTAAAGTCAAATGTTTTAAAATATCTTGACCACAGTGGTGCTTTTAAATGGGGCACAAAGCACCACCGGTAAGTAAAGGCATAAAAACTTACCAAGTGCATCAATTTTTTAGACTAAGACAGTTGTCAAATAATGATCCACGTCTTGCAATTACATTATTTTACACATTGTAAAATAGTTTACACATGGGGAAAAAAAACAAAACAAACACCAATACTGTATCATGAAATTCACTCAATTTAAAGGAGGTTCCGGTGTGCACACCCCTCTGGGGACGTTGTTTCCTCTCAGAACACAACATCACAATAAACTATTTGTGGCACGTAGTTCATTTTATTTCACTTCTCCATTCATGCAAGGGCTCATTCTTACCTCGAGAAAAATGCTACCAGAAATTTACAATAAAATGATTATCTACAGATCCCTTTTGTTGCTACTAACATTTGAATGTTGAATCTTTTGCTGCTTCAAAGAGGGTGTATTTAGTAAGTTTTTAGTCTACCCTTCCAGTGCTGCTTCATGCTCCATTGCCTACATAGTAAAGCACCAGTGTGGGCAAGACATTTTTTTTAATTCATAGAAAATGCTTAACTTTACAACACAATTTCACAAGGTAAATGCATCCATCCATCCATTATCCAACCTGCTATATCTTAACTACTGGGTCACGGTCTGCTGGAGCCAATCCCAGCCAACACAGGGCGCAAGGCAGGAAACAAACCCCGGGCAGGGTGCCAGCCCACCGCAGGGCACACACACACCAGGGACAATTTAGAATCGCCAATGCACCTCACCTGCATGTCTTTGGACTGTGGGAGGAAACTGAAGCACCCGGAGGAAACCCACGCAGACACAGGGAGAACATGCAAACTCCACGCAGGGAGGACCCGGGAAGCGAACCCAGGTCTCCTAACTGTGAGGCAGCAGCGCTACCCACTGCGCCAGCCTGGTAAATGCATGTACACTATATTTGTGAAGAAATAACTTTGACTTGAAAATTACCAAACTTGTCCCTATCTATGGAGCCCACGTCACATTAGACAACTGTTCCATTAATTTTCAGTCATAGCTTTCATTAAAATAATCTTAGCTAGTCCGAGGCAGTTGGTGGCGTGCTCCCATGAAGACAGTCGCCTAACGTGGCATACAGTACTTAACAACTGAGACCAATTAGTCTGTGACTGGCTAGGATAAACTCAAACATGTTTAATTTTCTTGTCAGTCGGAGGGCTGTGTGTGCAGGAGAGCTGACAACCAAATGAACCATGCTGATGAATGCTCATCCAGAAGTACAATGCATAGAATGTAGCAACGAGGTAAGGAACATGAGTGTTTTGATCTGTTTGATGTCTCATGTTTTACATACTATGACAAATTATAAAAGGAATTAGGGACAGAAATTGCTTCTGAACTTGCTGCAGCTGTTAACCCTTCATAAAGCACCACTACGTCAGAAAAAAGAGGCAAGCACGACTGCACTAGTAGACTGGCGCTCAGTAGGTAAGTGTGGAATGGTGCAGCAATGAGATCAGTGACTGTCACTTCTTAATGTGACATCAGCTAAAAGTGCTATGTTCCAGCCTTCTTTAGTTTTTCTAGGCCAGCCAGCAAATGTTACATTTCATAAGGCAGCTGCATTGCAGGCTAGGTGAGAAGTGACATCACAACAGTGACATTGCATAAAATGCCAGCAGCAATAACCTGGAACCAATGATGTGTACACAAGCGGGAAGAAAAACAAAAGTGGCCCATCTAAAGTCAGCACCAACTTGGTCTCGGTGATTTTGAGAAGATGCATTGTGAACAAAAGTGAAAGTCACCACCCAGATTCTTTTCTGTGATACTGTAGCTCATTTTTTAAGTTGTGGATCACAAAGTTATCAACACAGTGCCCACTACTGACTTGCTGCATGACTCTAAACCCCTGGATTCATCTATGAAAAAATATACATAGACAATTTTAGTATAATTCTGTACTTTTACACTTTAGGGTAGTGTCTGCTACAAATGACACTATATAAAGGAGATGAACATCTTTGTTTTTGATACACACACATTTACATGCACAAAACTTAGATACCGGCTCAGTCACTGATACATTCAGTCACAGTTTCACAGTCATATTAGTAAATTAGGCAAAAGGACTCCAGACAATTTCCTGAGAACTTGCACTTAAACACAAACCTTTTAAGAGTGCACCCAAAATCTCATCCACAATCTTAATGGCCAAGACGCAAACTGATAGTATTCCTTTTACTAGAATGGCTCAAGCTAACCCACTTCTGATCCACGTGAGAGACGCAACGAGGCATTTCTGAGCTCCCACACTGCTAATCAAAAGAGGGTGTTCATGTTCAAAGTGTAGGGCTGAGCTCTGTGGAAAGCTCCCAAGTTTTAAGGCACTTGTCGATACAAAGAGGTGCAGTGAAAGGTGATGAAGGTCAGCATCAAGCATGGAGACCCACAGATAGGCTGACAGGCGACTGACAGCGATGTCCATAGATGTCCACCACATGAGTTCCGCTAACTGTGGGAATGGTACACGGGAAGTGCTTGCTGTTCTGGACCACATTTAAACCAGCAGAGCGCGTTTGGATGCTGCATCCTCTGCTAAGAGTGATGGCCTTGCAGGATTCATTGATTCTGTAGGAAACAAAGGTAAGCAAGATTTAATTACTAAAACCCATTTCTTCTACTGGTCTGAGTGGTTAAACAAATGTCACCAGAAATTCAGATGTTGAAGTTAAATCAATGTGCAATACAGAGCCAGTGCCCTTGAGACTGAACACACAGAACCCAGTGCAGATCCTGGCTGTTAAAACCACCGTGTCTTCTCGCCTCCCGAACCTGCTACTTAAACCTGTGTGTCACAGTCTGACATTATCTGACTACTGAAAACATTATTGTTATGGCAGACCTGCAGAAGCCTCGGTTGTCAATCCCTGTGTCATTCAGCAGCCTGGCCTCATGTATTTTGGCTTTGTTATTGTTGTTGTTGCTGCCTTCTTTACTCGTATGGAATTCTTCTGTGCACTCTTCTAAGTGACTGCTCTCATTTTGGTGACACTGCTGCACATCCCTGGGAGGAAAAGCAGATGTATAGCTTTTTGCTTGTGTTTTATCTTATTTCTGCAAAGAATTCCCAGGAGACACCCAGGTTAGGTCTTCACACTTACCTTTCACTCCTTTGTCTCTCTCTCTTTTTAATGAATTTCAGCAGGCAACAGGTGAGGAAAGCCACAGACAGGAGGAGAATAATTGCAGAGCTCACGATGGAAGCAATCACTGCCACCTTAAACCCAAAATCTTCAAATCTGGAAAGTTCTGCAATGAAACAACATGGCCTGAAACACAACAAAAGGTCAAACCCACTCTGAAATAGGCAACATATGAATGGAAGTCACCCGTCAACTTCCATAAAACAGAGGCAAACACATTGTCATGTGGGAAGACCAAGTACGTGTAAACTCTCCTCCGTGTACAGTGGTCTATAAACAGGAGCCCAGCTTTATGAAATTTACTTGGCTCACTCATTGAGCTCTTTTATGGCCTTCGTTTCAGTTACTTTGTCATTTTTTTACCCTTATAAATTCTTTTGTAGATTTTTTTTGGTAATGGTGCCAGCCACTCTTGACTCAACACATATGACTAACTCCTCTCCTCAAATGGTTAGGTGTAAACATTAGAACGCTAGACAAGAACAGGCCATTCAGCCCAACAAAGCTCGCCAGGCCTATCCACTTATTTTTTCCAAAAAACATCAAGTCGAGTTTTGAAAGTCCCTAACGTCTTATTGTCTACCACACTACTTGGTAGCTTATTCCAAGTGTCTATCGTTCTTTGTGTAAAGAAAAACTTCCTAATGTTTGTGTGAAATTTACCCTTAACAAGTTTCCAACTGTGTCCCCGTGTTCTTGATGATCTCATTTTAAAATACAAGTCTCGATCCACTGTACTAATTCCCTTCATAATTTTAAACACTTCAATCATGTCACCTCTTAATCTTCTTTTGCTTAAACTGTAAAGGCTCAGCTCTTTTAATCTTTCCTCATAATTCAACCCCTGTAGCCCTGGAATCAGCCTAGTCGCCCTTCTCTGGACCTTTTCTAGTGCTGCTATGTCCTTTTTGTAGCCTGGAGACCAAAACTGCACTGGAAAGGAAAAATAAAGACCCCACATCATTAGAGCCGAGTATACTACAATGAAGATACAGACACCTCCAGATTTACTTTCTATGTGTCAATCTTCTCCCAGGAAATCCAACAAAGGAAATGGGGACCACATAAGCAGCATACAGTGCATCCGGAAAGTATTCACAGCGCATCACTTTTTCCTCATTTTGCTGTTACAGCCTTATTGCAAAATGGATTAAATTCATTTTTTTCCTCCGAATTCTACACACAACACCTCATAATGACAACATGAAAAAAGTTTACTTGTGGTTTTTGCAAATTTATTAAAAATAAAAAAAACTGAGAAATCACATGTACATAAGTATTCACAGCCTCTGCTCAATACTTTGTCGATGCACCTTTGGCAGCAATTACAGCCTCAAGTCGTTTTGAATATGATGCCACATGCGTGGCACACCTATCCTTGGCCAGTTTCGCCCATTCCTCTTTGCAGCACCTCTCAAGCTCCATCAGGTTGGATGGGAAGCGTCGGTGCACAGCCATTTTAAGATCTCTCCAGAGATGTTCAATCGAATTCAAGTCTGGGCTCTGGCTGGGCCACTCAAGGACATTCACAGAGTTGTCCTGAAGCCACTCCTTTGATATCTTGGCTGTGTGCTTAGGGTCGTTGTCCTGCTGAAAGAAGAACCGTCGCCCCAGTCTGAGGTCAAGAGCGCTCTGGAGCAGGTTTTCATCCAGGATGTCTCTGTACATTGCTGCAGTCATCTTTCCCTTTATCCTGACTAGTCTCCCAGTTCCTGCCGCTGAAAAACATCCCCACTGCATGATGCTGCCACCACCATGCTTCACTGTAGGGATGGTATTGACCTGGTGATGAGCGGTGCCTGGTTTCCTCCAAACGTGACGCCTGGCATTTACACCAGGAGTTCAATCTTTGTCTCATCAGACCAGAGAATTTGGTTTCTCATGGTCTAAGAGTCCTTTAGGTGCCTTTTGGCAAACTCCAGGGGGGCTGCCATGTGCCTTTTACTAAGGAGTGGCTTCCGCCTGGCCACTCTACCATACAGGCCTGATTGGTGGATTGCTGCAGAGATGGCTGTCCTTCTGGAAGGTTCTCCTCTCTCCACATCGGGTTCTTGGTCACCTCCCTAACTAAGGCCCTTCTCCCCCGATCACTCAGTTTAGATGGCCGGCCAGCTCTAGGAAGAGTCCTGGTGGTTTCGAACTTCTTCCACTTACGGATGATGGAGGCCACTGTGCTCATTGGGACCTTCAAAGCAGCAGAAATTTTTCTGTAACCTTCCCCACATTTGTCATCCTGTCTCGGAGGTCTACTGACAATTCCTTCGACTTCATGCTTGGTTTGTGCTCTGACATGAACTGTCAGCTGTGGGACCTTCTATAGACAGGTGTCTGCCTTTCCAAATCATGTCCAATCAACGGAATTTACCACAGGTGGACTCCAATTAAGTTGCAGAAACATCTCAAGGATGATCAGGGGAAACAGGATGCACCTGAGCTCAATTTTGAGCTTCATGGCAAAGGCTGTGAATACTTATTTACATGTGCTTTCTCAGTTTTTTTATTTTTAATAAATTTGCAAAAACCTCAAGTAAACGTTTTTCACGTTCTAAGGAAAAAATGAATTTAATCCATTTTGGAATAAGGCTGTAACATAACAAAATGTGGAAAAAGTGATGTGCTGTGAATACTTTCTGGATGCACTGTATATACAATAAGAAACAGAGGGACACAAATCTAATGTGGAGCTGCCAGCAAGTGTTGGCTAAATGAAGCAGACTGCGTTATTTTTGACTAACCTTCCATCCATTATCTAACCCACTATATCCTAACTACAGGGTCATGGGGGTCTGCTGGAGCCAATCCCAGTCAACACAGGGCACAAGGCAGGAAGCAAACCCCGGGCAGGGCGCCAGCCCACCACAGTTGACTAACCTTATAAGATGTAAAAATGTAAAGAAACATGACTTTAACACCAGCATCAATCCACATTTCAGCTGCAGGGGACTTTAAGGTGAGGTATATTGGTGGGATACATTAGGGGTTACACTTACTATAACTGAAAAATACTCCATCCAAAAATGACTTTTTTATCTGTTGCTTAACCTGTGCTGTTTGTAGAAATAGCTGAGGAAATAGTTTCATGGAGAAGAGAGATCACAAAATGTAAGCTTTAATGAGTGTCTGCGAGCCAATAACGAACCACAGTAAACAATATTAAATCAACTTTGTGTAACTCATGTTGCATAATCCACATCTCAGGGATCCAGTTGTATGCTCATAATATCTAAAGTGCATGCATTTTCTGCTAAAATATTGTTACATAACTACCTCTGGAAAATCAGAGTAGCACATGAACAAGAAGTTTGTTCAAATGAGATTGAGACTGACCAGTGAATGAGGGGGAAGAACATCCAGATCCCCTGCTTCACCTTCGGATTTTAAAGAAACATGCATTTAACAATATTTTAGGAAAAAACATGCAAGTGTTTTGGATATTGTTTTCTAAGGGGGCTTTGCTCCTTGCTTGCTTCGCTCACCAACCCCCAGGCCTGCACTACACAATAGCCTCTCTGCGGTTCTGCCGCTCGCGTGTGGGGATGCGGATGTACAATTTACTAACTATTTTACATTACAGCAAGTAATTAACCATATTAAATAATATTAAAATGTAATAATTTGAATGTAAATTATGTTTCATGTTGCGTTATAGTTATTCATTGAGTAATACTATTTTGTTCTGCTTGGCTTTGAAATTAACACTTTTACTGTAAAACTTGAGAACAATTTCTTAAATTTTCGTCAATATTACATTGAATTGTGATTCTGTGTTTGAACTTTCATCGTGACAATGCCATGTATAACTACACGTGATTGAATTTAGTTTCTTTCTCGCTATTAAATGACTTTTTCGAATGTTTGTCCCTGTGATTTGTTAATTGTCTTTGCAAAAGCTATTCTAACGGGAAACTGTTAACGCTTTAATACAAATGGCTTATCAAGATCTCCTTTGTTGTCTAATTTTATCTGTGGGAGATGTCCTACATTACCTTTCTTGGATACATCCTTCTTTCTACAGTAATTTGTGCAGAGGAAGACCAGACAGTGTTAACTGTTGTAGATATTCTTCAGAATATTGTAAGTTGATGTTTTCATCTTCCGCATGGTCACCACCAGCTGTTTCAGCACAGTCTATTGATATGCTTTTAACCAATCTGCAGTGTAACCGATCATGGATACAATGAGGCTATTAGAAATAAACTGGATACATTAGAATTAAAAGTCAAGACGGAGGTAAAAAACTTAGGGGTAATTGTTGACTGTAATCTGAATTTTAAATCGCATATTAATCAGATCACTAGGACAGCATTTTTTCACCTAAGAAACATAGCAAAAGTTAGACCTCATATCTTTGAAAGATGCTGAGAAATTAATTCACGTGTTTGTTTTCAGTCGACTAGATTACTGTAACGCACTCCTCTCAGGACTACCCAAAAAAGACATAAATCGTTTGCAACGAGTGCAGAATGCAGCTGCTAGAATCCTAACTAGGAAAAGAAAATCAGAACACATTACTCCAGTTTTGGTGTCACTACACTGGTTACCTGCGTCATTCAGGATTGACTTTAAAATTCTGCTTATGGTTTATAAAGCCTTAAATAATCTCGCTCCATCTTACATATCGGAATGTCTGACATCTTATATCCCAAATCATAACCTTAGATCCTCAAATGAGTGTCTCCTTAGACTTCCAAAAGCTAAACTTAAAAGAAGTGGTGAGGCGGGCGGCCTTCTGCTGTTATGCACCTAAAATCTGGAATAGCCTGCCAATAGGAATTCGCCAGGCAAATACAGTGGAGTAATTTAAAACACTGCTGAAAACACATTACTTTAACATGGCCTTTTTATAACTTCAATTTAACTTAATTTAACTTAATCCTGATACTCTGTATGTTCAATTCATCATAATAACTATTCATGGTGGCTCTAAAATCGGTACTGACCCCTACTCTCTCTTCTGTTTCTTTTTTCCAGTTTCTTTGTGGTGGTGGCCTGCGCCACCTCCACCTACTCAAAGCTTCATGATGCTCCAACAATGATGGATGGATTAAAAGGCAGGGGTCTACATGACCATCATCATCATCAAGTCCTTCCGTGAGAACCCTAAATCCAAAGAGGACTGTTTCATTTATGTCAGGTAGAATGCCCAGAGGGGACTGGGTGGTCTCATGGTCTGGAATCCCTGCAGATTTTATTTTTTTCCCCAGCCGTCTGGAGTTTTTTTTTTGTTTTTTCTGTCCCCCCTGGCCATCGGACCTTACTCTTCTTATTCTATGTTAATTAATGTTGACTTATTTTGTTTTCTTATTGTGTTTTTATTTTTCTATTCTTTATTATGTAAAGCACTTTGAGCTACTGTTTGTATGAAAATGTGCTATATAAATAAATGTTGTTGTTATCATTTTTGGCATTAATTTGTTTGACTTCATCGTTTCTCTGTGCTAGGATTGCCCATGTACTCATTTTTACTGTTGATAACCCTTCGTGATGAAATGTCTCACCTCGTCGTAGGAAGAACTGTGCCTGTCAAAAGCATTCACATGAATGAGAGGTGAGAGTACAGTGTGGTGGGTTTCTATGGTTGAGAGGAGGGTGTGACCAGAAAACATCTCATGACCAAAGTCTCGACTTGTGGGACTTGAAAAAATCTTGTCGCAGGATTTTTTTTTATTATAATAGATAGATGTCTGTATAACTGACATGTGGATTACGTGACACGAAAAGCTTGACATTTTTTCATTAATGGTTTACTATTGTTTAAAATTGTTCTTATTGGCTCCCAGTGGCCCCTGCTGAAGCCATCTTGTATCATAAACTTTTGTGATCTCTGTTCTTCATGAAAACATTAGATTAAAAAGAATTTCTGGTCATCACTACTTAACAAGTACGTAACATTTAAAAAAAATATCACTTTTGGGTGGAGTATTCTTTTAATAAGCCAACAGGCACATTGCCTTTTAAATTAAAATCACAGATTGTAGGATGTGAATTTCTAGAGGGTAGCCTCATATGCCAGGTTCTAGTTGCCTGATTTACTGGACTAGTGATTTATCATCTCATCCCACAATAGAGCATAAAAGTAGGTCAGGTATAATTTTAAAAGTCATCTTGAAGTTAGTTAGAATGGAACAAAGGTGCAATAACTGAAGAAAACCCCAGGATGAAATTGACGTCTTTACTTCTGACAGACCTCTTAAGATTTATTTTAGAAAGAAGTAAAGTGACTAATACATAATACATGTTCGAATGTAAACATAATGGAACCACACTGTAAGAAAGCGGGTGTATTTACATGAGCTTTACTAACCCCATTATTCACAAAAAAACAGTTTCGAAAATGTCATGTGAACCCTTATCCCGGTTAGCGAACTTGGTTTATTGGTCTCTGAGAAAGCAGATGAACTTGATTACCCCGTTTATGTGACCATTTAAACCCTTAACCGCATTACAGTTAAGGACATTACAGTCTGTGCGTAGGGCTTGCAATCTGTCTGCCTGCGGATGTGTTTGCTATGCACACATTTTCTGCAGGATGTGTCCACAGGATAAATTTCCTGAGGCAAATGCTCAGGCGATCAAATTATTCCTTCTCCCCACTAAAATCAATATTTCAGAAATCCCTACATTTCTGTTGATAAATTGAATGTACAGTGCTAAGCTCAGCAGTATAATCTTGGGAGCAGTTTAACGTGTTAAAACTATGTAGTCCAATTACCTTTTAAAGTAACGAGTATCCTAATCCAATACTTGTTTTTATTGAAGTAAAAATACCTTTGTTATTATTATTATCCTAGCAGCATTGGATATAAGGCAAGACACACACCTGCCATTACACCGGTCCTTTGCAGAGCCAGAGAATACTGTGCTGCATGCAGTCCGGTAACAGAAACATATTAATAAAATGTCAGTTGAGCTTTCAACCACCTACTCACTACAGATACGTTAAAACAGTGTGATCAGGTGATGCAGCAGCCTGTGTCCACACGTCGAATCTTCAAAGGCTTAGATCAGGGATGTAAAAAGGAGACGGAAGTTATTTACTTTATTGCACGTGAAGGGCTAAACATATTTATAAAACACAAGAAACTAAATGACCACAGGCTCCATGCTTGCTTTTGGATTCACGGTGGCCAATGATGATATTTAACTCATTTTTTTTTTGCAGTTTAATGATGACAGGGGGTTTTGCCAAACGTGAATTCTGCCTTAATCAGGTTACAGTTTTGTGTGTGTGAGTAGCAAATAAATACACTTTGTGTGCTCATTCTGTCACTACCCACCCTCCATTTATACAGCTAGCACTTGATGTTGATTGACAACAGCTTTTACGTCGCACACACAACATCTTCACCATATTCCACATCTGAACTTCGCTGCTGCGATGAAGCAAGTTCTGTTTCATTCCACTCATTCATAGGATCTCTTCAGATGTCCTGTGCTAGCCCTCCTCAAATCCTTTTAACTTTCATCTTTGTAGTTCTTCTTGTTCTTCACAAGGCCTTAGTCCATACTGTGTAATGACCCTTGCCTGGTCACGTAAAAGTATTTATGCTGGAACTGAAAACCAAGAAGCTTTTTAGTTCTCAACACAAAATCCTTGATACAATGACTGATCCCTTGGAGTAAATTGTGTTCATTTTATGGTTACGTTGGAATGCTGGCTGTTTTCAAGTAGAACTGAATTGGCTTAACACCTCTATACATTTAACTCTCACTTCTTTGTTCCAGAGTGACAGTTGAGAAGTCAATGTCACCATATAATTGCCTCGAGGGGACTGGGCGGTCTCATGGTCTGGAATCCCTGCAGATTTTATTTTTTTCTCCAGCCGTCTGGAGTTTTTTTTTTGTTTTTTCTGTCCCCCCTGGCCATTGGACTTTACTCTTATTCGATGTTAATTAATGTTGACTTATTTTGTTGTCTTTTATTTTTCTATTCTTTATTATGAAAAGCACTTTGAGCTACTGTTTGTATGAAAATGTGTTACATAAATAAATGTTGTTGTCGAGAGCGATCTTGGAAGCCTCCGAAGGGTGAGAGTTGGCGGGCGGGGCCTTGTCGTGTGTTCCCCATGACGTGGGAGTAGGGTTAGAGTGAGCGTTCGTGGCTCTTTTGTGCGTTACCAATGGGCGGGGCTCTCTGTCTTGTGTGCGGTGAAAAGTCAACGTGGCTCAGAGGTGCATGTGGACTTTTGCAAAGACGAAAGCGCCTGAGACTGTGTTTGGTGAGTTGTTGCGTGCGGACACATGAGTAGGCAGTGCACATGCCTCGAGAGCGACGCTGGACATGGGAGGATGGTTACAGTTGGCGTGTGTTGGTCTGTCGTGCGTATCCCATGACGCGGTAGGAGGATTAGAGTTGGTGGGCGGGGCTCTGTGAGTTGGAGGGCGTGGCTCTCTGTCTTGCTTTCACTGTCTTGCCTGCCCTTAGTGAATTATATATATAGATATTTTTTTTTTTAACTCTTGTTATAAAATTTACATTTTTTTAGCCAAAGAAAGTCAGTAAGTCGGTCATTCTCCAACCTGCTATATCCTAACATAGGGTCACGGGGGTCTGCTTTAGCCAATCCCAGCCAGCACAGAGCGCAAAGCAGGAACAAATCTCGGGCAGGGCGCCAGCCCACCGCAGGACACACCCCCCCACTAGGGACAATTTAGGATTGCAAAAGCACCTAACCAGCATGTCTTTGGACTGTGGGAGGAAACCCACACAGACACGGGGAGGATATGCAAACTCCATGCAAGGAGGACCCGGGAAGCAAACCGGGTCTCCTAACTGCGAGGCAGCAGCGCTACCACTACGCCACTGTGCCGCCCTGCTTATATGAAATGATTCACTCCATGACTCTGAGTTGGATCAAGTGGGCTTGAGAATGCCGAAACAGTTTCTGGTGCAAAGGTCCTTCTCCCAGTTCCCAAAATGTTGGTTTACTCAATATAAAAAAAAAACAAAGTCTCCGCATTCGTTTGAGGTTGGCTTTTGAGTTTGTGGTCAACCATACGATGAGTCTTATCTTGCGCCCAGCTTTGTGGGTTACCTTTTGATACCAGGTCCCAGCCCTTCTTAACTTCCCCTCTGCATTGGTGACCTCTGTGTACATTTTACACAAAGTTTTCTGCAACACTACATGTTGTCCTAGTTGCCTTGTACTGACCTGTACAACTATTTATCCTCTCTCTCTGATTCTTTTTCAGAAATGATGGATCAAATAATGAAAAATAGCTGCATTTGACATTCACATTTATTGAAACTACAAATGCTCACAGAAACCCAGCTGATGGTGTCCTGTAACCTTTGCCTGAAATTGGATAGCACTGCCAGGGATTGTTAGCATGAGACTCGGAAGCAGAAAGCACCTCGCCAAATGTACAAGAAAAGATGATGTTCCACCAGTCAGACAGTGAGGACAAAACGGGCTACTGAAACAAAGCTCTAGAATTTGTAACTGCACTCTCTCCTCTTACCGATCTCATGCATTGTGTGTGGCAACATGTCCTGATCGCAAAAATGATATTTATAAAAAAATACTTTTTAAAAACCACGCATATATTAAGTTAAAAAGTGTAGTAAAAAGTAAAAAATAAGTCTCTCATACATCACTGGTAAAATAAAAGTTGGACGCTTTTGCTAAGATTTTAAGAAGCGTTTTTTGAATGTTTTTGCTTTTCTCTGCAAGAAATCTCTGCAGAATGCATTACCCAAGGAGAACATGAACTAGAATCATCTCGTGTCCATTTAGAAAGGGTAAAAAACCCCAAGTGTACACGCACGATGCACTTTCCCTCAACTCAGACCATAACCATGTGTATAGTTGTATTTCTTTGCCTTACTCATAAGTACTAGGGTGGTGTACTGTGTCAGCCATTCATTATGAATGTGGTGAGAGGTTTTGCTCGACTTCTCGCCTTATTCATAATAAAGACATCCACAGTGCAGAGTGATCCGAGTTGATATCATCAGGTGTTTGCAAGCCAACTTGTGCCAGCAGCTCTACCATTTCTCCTTTGAACCACTGCTAACAGTATACCAAATACAGTATTCCACGGTGGTCTCACACCCCCCAGGCTTTGGCATCCATTCTAAATACAATCAAGTTATGGTTATTCTTGGTTATTCGGTGAGCGTCAGCTACATCTTGAAATAAAGGAATGAGAAAAGGGGCAATGCTTTAACAATCCAACTTGCTTCTATCTACTGACAGGTCATGCCAAATATATTTAGTTGGTTGAACTTTAATTGATACCGTCTCGTGCAGGCACATAGGCTACAGCTGCAAGGCTCTAGTGATGGTAATTCCCTACTGCACCTGGGGTAGGCGCTGTGTGCTAATGCCTTTTTTCCTTCCTCCCTCTGCAGACCGGACGATTGATGGCTTTACCGCCAGTGACGTCACTTCCAGTGTCCATCCACTGGATCCGTCTGTTCCTGTCAGAATGACATAAAACCAGAAGATCTGCCATCTCAAGCCAGCTCTTTTATGAACTCGTGTCTGTGAAGATGTTTCAACAATTGTTGCATGTTCTTATAATCTTTCAGTTATCTGGCATTACCAGGCTGGTACCCCGAATCTTGATCATAGTCTTGTCTTTCTCTTAAAATACTTAAATTCAGCAGTAAAGCAACCATCATGCTTCATTTGTAATCTAATTTCCCAATACAGGGCCCAATACTTTCCTGGGATTGATATGGAATGAAGCGAAAATAGCCCGGGGTATGTCGGTCCATTATATGTCACATTCACATACAGTACTTGCCTATTCTGGGCCAATTTAGTGTCACCATTTAAAGAGACAGCATGTTTATGGACTATGTGGAGAACCCAAATCTCATGACAGAAACGTTGAAGCGGGGTTAAACAAACACAAAAACAGCCGATTAAAAACCCATCCCAAATATAAAACACCATTGACTGGAGATCATAACATCACACTTGTCACAGAGAATTTAGGGCAGCGGACAGTGTTACCCTGCTGGCTTTAACACTTAAATATGGCACTGGTGTGCTCAAAGTACTACATTTTATAAAGAATTCCAACTTCTACCAACATTAATAAATTGCATGTTAAATATATGGAGTGTCGAGAGAGAGAGAGGTTACTGATATAGCGCATTGCTGTGCCCACCACTTAACAAACCAACAGATTAGGGTCCGAGTGCAGCCTTGCGACGGGTGACAACTCAGCACCACACTACTTCAGATGGAGTGGAACAGTGGGAGGTCGTTTATGGTGGCTGGAGTGCCAATTCCTGCCACCGACCCCCAGCTTTTCCCCTGCAGGTCAGAGTACCTACATGCAGGGCTGGATGGAGTGTCAAGCTCACTCAAAAAGACCAACACAACTCAACTACGTGCTCCATTCAGTTTTTCTCTTGGCGACACTGCTAGCCCAGAGCTCCAATGAGCTGGGTTTAAAGTGCTGGCCTGGTCAGTCTGTGTGGATTTTACGTTTCCCTTTGTTTGCATCCATTTTTCTTTTGGTATGCTGGTCTCACCCAAGATGTGCATGTTCTGTTTATTAGCAATCTCACATTAGCCCAGTGTGGGTTTGCTAGTGAAAAGGCTGGCAAGCCCATCAAGAGTTGCTTCCTGAATGATGCCATTCCAATCAGCTCCACCTCCCTGTGATCCTGGTACAAGAATTCAGTGGAGGGCTGATCTATCTGTCTTTCTGCATGTATCAGTTAAATACGGCAGATGATGCACGATTGTTCTGTGCAGATGTGTGTCCACGAGTATTAAAAATGATTTGTTGTTCCAAGAGTGTCATAAATGAATTGATTTTGTTTGCCCTTTAGTTGCATTTTGGTAGCTTACACTTGATGTTGTGAAGAACTTAAAGACCAATGGAAATGGGCCATGGGACCATTCAGAGGCAATAAACATAAACCGCACTAGCATGTCCATAGCTGTGAGACAGCAGAGAATGGAAGGCTTTTAGTTTTAGAAAACGGTAACTCAGAAGGTCTTCTCCATTGTATTTTAGCACTGCGGTTAATGATTGCTCGATCAGCTTAATGTCATCTGGACAGAAAATGACTTTGGTTACCTCCAGGCTCTCTGCCCTGTGAGCAGCTGCACTAGCCGGCCTGCCTGCCTGTACGCCCTTGTGCAGCCATCCACCTCAGGGTGCCCACTTCCCTTTCAGGAGGCTTCTTCCCTACTTGAGATTGCTCAGCCAGCTAACAAGGCCCCCGAGTGCCTCTCGTTTACTTCCTCTCTGGTCACTTTACTCCCAAGGCTTATTCGTCGTATTTATGCTTGAAGGGATGTGCCAAGGGTCAAAGCCCACTTTGCATCTCTTGTGCTAGAGATCACAATGAAATGCACTCTATATAACAAGGGAATATGAATAACACGTCCATTGGATCATATTGGATCTTACAGAGCCGATCTTCAAAATGAAAGGTACACAGCAATGTGTCTTTATTTGATAAGGCAGATTTCCTGCAGGGTAGGGTGCAGCGTACCAGGCCACAAGAAGGGGGCTCCCGCTAGGGGTGCTGCACAGCGTATCAGGCTGTGTGAAAGAAGCCAACCAGGAGTGAAGATAGACCAGACGAAACAGGACCCCCTTACTAATGTGCGCTTGGCAGACTTTACCGGGTGTGTTCCACAACCCGTGCCAAGCTGTGATTGCCTATTATTAGCATTTTCTTCCACAAGTCTATTTCTGAAACATTCAAATAACAAGAAACACCTTTTTAAAAAGAGAAAAAAAGAAAGACTTGACACATTAAAAACGTTCAGTAACTGGAAATGCAAGATGCCAATAGTCGGCTCGGGGCCGAGATGACTACACAGAGAATGGCACAACTCGAGTGGGACTTACGTCTGCAGGTGGGGACATCCCCCGTCCAAACTGTCTGGTTGCCCTTCTGAATGCAGGAAATGACTTCTTTTCCCAGAAGCCTGTGCCTGACTGGACATTCAAATGCGATCACAGTACCAATGCTGGTGCCATTCCCTTCAGTGACCTGAAAGCTCCCGAGATGAGGGGCCCATACAGGGCTGCATTGTCCTGCAAAACACAAGCAGTCATTGGAGATGGAAGAAGGTACAGTAACCCAAGTTAATGAACATCATGGAGAGGTTGTTTTACTCTGTTAATCTTTCACTGAGATGGAATTCAGACAGAGGGAGGTTATGGAAGTGTAATCCCTCCATCGTAATGCAGGTCTGCCAGAAGAGACCATCCTCACCTGCGGAAGCCATGTGTCCAATGCACCTATGGTCTTCTAAAGCTTGATGGCTCACCCAAAGACCTCCAGAATATATCCTGTATGCTTCCCAAGCCAGTCCGGCTAGTCCAAATGACCTCCAAGCACATACGGGGTCAACCTTCACAGTGCTGAGCACCAGGCATCCTAGTTTGCTGGCATTACAGCACTTGAGGTAAATTACTGACAAACTTGGCATTCTAGTCGCTCGGGTTAAAGTGTGAGCAGTGAGATGACGTCCAAGCCATCAGACACGTGCTGTCAAGCGACTCCACTCTGTCAGTAAAACTTTAAACAGCTGATGACTGCCATTTACCCACCACCTCGGCTACAGGAATCCAGCAGAGTGCAGCTGCCCTTAACTTGTTACTGTCATGAACATTTTTCGTTTTCTGAATGTAAAATTCAATTGACACCATAGTTCAAAGGCTCTCTGGCACAATTCCTCACAGTTTTTGTACCCGTGTTTTACTTTTTTTTATATCTGTGCATCCATTCATCTACAAAACCTGTGTGATCCAATTCAGTTTGGGCAGCAATGGAAACAAAGCAGAAACCAGCCTTAAATAGCCCACTGAAGATCAAGCTCAGCAACACAGGTTCATTTAGAAATGCCATGCAAGCCAGAGAGCCAAAAGAAAACTCCAAGCAGACACTGGGAGAACATGCAAGCGCCACAGAGAAAGTGACCAGGCCTGGGCTTGAACCCGATCTGCAGGAGCTGACCAATGTGCTGCTTCATTTCTTGTTTCACAGCTTTGGCTGATCTGGGCAGATGCTAACGCTCCGACACTATGTGGGTGAAGAGGCAGCTGGCAGGCAGACTGACCCTGTGAGCCTAAGGGTGAGCACACTGGTGGTAGACCAATACGCATAGAAGAGGCCGAGTGAAGCCAATGGCCACAAAACGGCTTGAAGGCAAATGTGTGGATGTAGGCTGACTCGAAGAACGATTCCTTTTGAGCATGCCAGTTGGGCACACTGCCACAATTTAGACTAAATTAGTTGGTGTCGTGCTGTGGAGCATCACATTGGGGAAAATGCGGTTTGCAAATGTGCAGGTGACCCAGTGACAACATTTAAAATCTGCTACACCTAAACATGTCCGCTACTGGTTAACCATTGCACAGGCACCCAGTTACAATCTGTACATGGAAGACCCCGACTTGGACACTACGACCCCGCGATACCACCAAACAGAGCCGCCCACCCGATCCTGCTCGGCACCCCCTGGCAAACCTACTCGTCTGCCTGCAGGTTTAAATCGTCACAAGTTTTCGCCGCTTGTGAATTGCAGGTAAATCGGACGTTTTAAAAAAAAAAGTTTGCATCCCGAACCGTGCGAGAGCCCTGCCCACCTACACCTGGCAAAAGTTGTACCTTCAGCTCCACCGGTATGCCCAGATTCGCAATGGCGCCGCGGAAAGACCCTTTCCATCCCGAATAGCGTACCCTGCTCACCTGTGTGGTTGAGAGCAGAATTCCGGTGTTCGGAGCCCACGATTGTGCTGGAGACATCAGCGAGGGATGCGGTGCCGTTGCTCATGTCGCACACGTCACTAAATAAAAAGCGGCGCGATCAATAGTGACGGTAAATCGGGAGGAAACGGCCACGGGCGCGCCGCAGCGGATACATTACGCCGCCACTTCCCCCTCGGAGTTTCGCCACTTGCGCTCGCGCTCCTCCTATCGCTTACAGAGGGCTGCGCGGGGAGGGGGCGGAGATGGCACGGGGGGCTTTGAGACGCCGCTTGGGTTTTACTCACCTTGCGCCGGCATCTCTCCGACTCGTCCGTCCTGTTCAGGGTATTAACGTGGTGGGGCGCTCCGGACAACCGGCGTGCTTATCCAGAGGGAATCACATTCGGAGCCAGCCGTCCTTTTATCTAGCAATTGAATTACCTAAACATTGATTACAAAATAAAATAAGACATAAATAAAAACACACACATATATACATACATATAACACAACAACATTTATTTATATAGCACATTTTCATACACAAAAATGTAGCTCAAAGTGCTTTACATAATATAATTATATGTATATATATACATATATACATATACACACATATATATATATATATATATACATATATAGTGGTGTGAAAACTATTTGCTCTTCCTGATTTCTTATTCTTTTGCATGTTTGTCACACAAAATCTTTCTGATCATCAAACACATTTAACCATTAGTCAAATATAACACGAGTCAACACAAAATGCAGTTTTAAATGATGGTTTTATTATTTAGAGAATAAAATCCAAACCTACATGGCCCTGTGTGAAAAAGTAATTGCCCCCTGAACCTAATAACTGGTTCGGCCACCCTTAGCAGCAATAACTGCTGGGGTGGCTACAGAAATTGAACTCAGGTGTGATACACCACAGTTAGGTTATTTTTTAACAGGGGGCAATTACTTTTCACACAGGGCCATGTAGGTTTGGATTTTTTTCTCCCTAAATAATAAAACCATCATTTAAAAACTGCATTTTGTGTTTACTTGTGTTATATTTGACTGATGGTTAAATGTGTTTGATGATCAGAAACATTTTGTGTGACAAACATGCAAAAGAATAAGAAATCAGGAAGGGGGCAAATAGTTTTTCACACCACTGTATATACACATATACACATATATAGACACATATATACTCATATATATACACTATATATATGACAAAGCTCCTTAGAGGTTTGAGTAAATCAAGGTGTTTTGCAGCTACACAAAAACACAGATTTAGATGAATGTCAAGTTTATGCAGATGTTTTTAACTAAACCTTTTTTTTTTTTACAGACTATATGACTGACATTCGCAGGCGATCTACTAGGACACTAATGAGGTTGAAGCTTCAGGGCCCCCAGAAGCCATCCATCCATCCATTTTCTAACCCGCTGAATCCGAATACAGGGTCACGGGGGTCTGCCGGAGCCAATCCCAGCCAACACAGGGCACAAGGCAGGAACCAATCCTGGGCAGGGTGCCAACCCACCGCAGGCCCCCAGAAGCGACTTTAGTCAACATTGGGCGTCTACTGTATAACAAAGGGTTTAAAAAAAATACAATTGTGTAATTGAATACAAAATAATAGTTCATATACACATTAAAAGGTTATTAAACTGTCATGTAGGCTAGCCATAAACAAAAAAATGTTCAAATTAAGTATGCTTTATTCTAAATATATAAATTAATTCTAAATAATTTAAAACACTACTAACATATGATAGACATTACATTTTTCTTAAAATTATCTTTGGCTAGCCGTGATAAAAATAAATAAATAAATAGAATACTCCCTTGCTTGCTTGCAGTCACTGTAAAGGACAACATTTCTGTAACCGTTCATTTGGACAAAAAAAAAAATCTTATTAAAATGTGTGATGCTCTGCCACATTGAAGAAAAGGACGGCGGTAACCCAGAACTTCTTGCTGGACCCCGCATTTCAGTTCAAGCTTCGGGGCCCCAGAAATGGCCTGCCACCAAATGCGTGCCCATTCACTTTGGACTGGCCGAGTTTTAGCCGGTGTGTGTGAGGATTGCAGAATAAATTCAAGTGTATTGAATGTTTGCATTTCAGGACGAGCGCTTCCGTATACACCAAACGTTTGATTATGTGGTGTATTTGTTTCAGTATATAATGCTCGTGTGTCACTATCGAGTCTGTTATTTAACTACACAGTGCACGCATTTCAGGATATATGGAAGAAATGCTTAGACATAAATAAATGCATCGATTAATTACCATAAAAAAGCATCCTCAAAAGGCACTTTAGACCCAAAGGCTCCTTTTTATACTGGTGGACAACTGCAGACACCTAAATTGTTCGCCCCGATTCGCACGTACTGGCCGATTAACTTTGATGACCCCAAACACAAAGCCGGCGGGCACAGCTTCGATTCCCCACCGGAGTCTACAAGCCGCTCCGCTCACGAGGCGTCCCTGTCGGGGTGTGCAGACGTGTCGATCCGTCCGTCATCAGATTGAATCCCCCGAAAGGGCTGCACTTGTGAATACCCGCGCACACAAGGGGCGCTCCTGACGACTTTTTCTTTGTCAGACAGCAGCCTTTGAAGGGTCACGGCGGGCCGAACTCGAATCGTTACTTCGGAAAGAACTTCACCTGAACCAACACAGCTTTATGTTAACACTCAAAATCGATTGCCAAATGCCAGTAAACATCAAGACAACTTCAACGAACTGACACCTGAGCGATTCCAGTCAGGGCCTCACGGCAGGCCTCGTATCAGGTGGCAGGTTTAGCGTTTGTGCGTTGTGAGCGTCCGCGATGGGATGGCAGACGGTAAAACATTTGTCTTCTGTGTCTGTCAGTTAGGATGACTCTAAACATGCTTTTTAAAATTCTTTGAATTTAGAGTGGCTTTCTGTCAAAAAAGGACAACCAAGGAGTTTCCATGGTTTGATTGACAGTAAAAAAAGGACAACCAAGGAGTTTCCATGGTTTGATTGACAGTTAAACTACTTTTAGCTAAACGTGAAACACGTGTCTATATCAATTTTGCGTACACCCCAGAATCAAGTCCCGGATTCAACCGCGTAGAAAATTCGCTTATGAATTATTAATGGTCTGATAAACTCATTTGTAACTTCCTGTTCTTTCAGTTACAGAACGTTTTGATTCAGAATAGGGCGCGCAGGTTAAGAGCCTTTAGCTAAACAATTCTAAAACAAAAACATACACATTAAATATTACGAGTCATATCCAGCATACTGTAAAAGCATCATTTCAATTGTGAAACGTGACACTAAAGTACTGCGGTGGGCTGGCGCCCTGCCCGGGGTTTGTTTCCTGCCTTGCGCCCTGTGTTCACTGGGATTGGCTCCAGCGGACCTCCGTGACCCAGTAGATAGGATATAGCGGGCTGGATAATGGATGGATGGGTCGCTAAAGTATAGCAAAATGAAATTAAATGTGTCTTTTGTTGCATATTTATTTATTGTTGGACACTGCAACCCAGCACGACATGCGCTTTAAAATGGAAGCTGTCATTTTCAGCGGTCAAAGCTGAGGGGGTGGGCTCTAGCGAGTGCTGTTTTTTGATTGGTTAATCGGAGGAGCGCACATAAAGTTTTCTGTTGCAGACTTCTCGAGATTCATTCGGGGCTTCTTGAATGAGAGGGGACGCTTTGTGCAGAAATTCTGCTCAGCTCTTTCTTGCAGCGTAGATATGCGCAGTCACAACTTTTTGCACGTTCTTTACCAATGAAGCAGCTACTTTTCTTTAATATGTAGGCGCCTGTATTTGAAGTGTCTGCCGTGAAAGTGTTACTTGATAGCCGAAGATTTACGGCCATGCTGCCGGTCCAATTAAAACACAGTATTCCCAAGATCACGCCCTCTCAGGGCCACTTTAGTAGGCGCACCTGTTCAACTGCCAATTAATGCAAATATCTAATCAGCCAATCAAATGGCAGCATTTAGGCACTTAGACGACCTGCTGAAGCTCAAACCGAACATCAGAATGAGGAAGACGCATGACTGGGAATTTTACGCACAACCATCGCCGGGGTTTACAGAGAATGGCCTGGAAAAGGGAAAATATCCAGTGAGCAGCAGTTGTCAGGGCTGTCAGAGGTTAGAGAAGAATGGTCAGGCTGGTTCAAGTTGATAGAATGGCAGCAGTAACTCAAAAAACCACTCATTACAACCGAAGTATGCAGAAGAGCAGATGGGCTACAGCAGCTGGAGACCACACCAGGTCCAACTGCTGTTGGCTAAGAACAGACAACTCGGGCTACCGTTTGCACAGGCTCACCAAATTGGACAACAGAGGACTGAAAAACATTGCTTGGTTCCTTGAGTCTCAATTTCTGCTGTGACGTTCAGATGGTACGGTTAGAACTTGCTGTTAACGCCATGAAAGCATGGGTTCATCCTACCTTGTGTAAATGGTTCAAGCTGCTGCTGGTGGTGCAGTAATGGTGTGGGGGGTATTTTCTTAGCACACTTTGGGCCCCTTAGTACCAATTAAGTATCATTTAAATGCCACCGCCTACCTGAGTATTGTTGCTGACCATGTCCATCCCTTTCTAACTGCAGTGTACTCCTCCTCTTCTGATGGCTCCTTCCAGCAGGATAACGTGCCATGTCACAAAGCTCAGGTCCTCTCAAAGTGGGTTGTTGAACATGACAACGAGTTCACTGCACTCAAATGGCCTTCACAGTCGCCAGATCTCGATCCAGTAGAGCACCTTTGGGATGTGGTGGAACGGGAGATTCACATCGTGGATGTGCAGCCAACAAATCGGCATAACTGTGTGATGCTGTCATGTCAATCTGGAGCACGATCCCTGAGCAATGTTTTTGGCACCTTGTTGAAACTACGCCACAAATATTTATGGCCGTTCTGAAAGCAAAAGGGAGACCGACCTGGGACTGGAACGGTGTACCTAATAATAAAGTGGCCGGTGAGTGCATATGACAGTTTTCATTTCAAGGTGTGTTTCATGTTGCATGCAGTATCACCGAAATAAATAAATGAAGACATAATTAAATATACACTTTATATAAATAAATAAGCCGCAAAAAAACATATTTCAGGAGACATTTAATTCTTTTTGCTTATGCACCACTTTATTTATTATGATGTTTCAAAATGCATTTATTTATTTGAATATGTATTTATTTGTTTATTTCGTTAACAATATTCCTGCATGGATTGGTATGTTTCCCTATACAGTGTAAGTGAGCATTTCAGCATGCCGTATATTCGGCTCACTATGGAGTGCTTGCGCTGTTAAGAATGATTTATGTCCTAAATCTCCTACAGCAGCAGCAGGACGTTTACAGAAGTGGTAGGGTGAAGCACCAGGACCCCTCCATATTTACGGAGCACCCTTAACCCAGCAGCTTTAAGGATAAGGCCATAACCTTCTCTTAATGGGCCACCAGTCCACTGCAAATCAGTCTCCCACACTTTCCAGTTTCTAAATGACAAATAACTTAGCGTGCACATTACTTTTGGGATGGAGGAGGAAAATTAGATAAAATATCCACCAGGATACTGACTGAGCTGGGCTTTGTACCCTGTCCCACAAACTGTCAGGCAGCAGTGCCCATCACCATCCCAATCTGCTAACCAGTCCTAAAGGGGGCCTTCCTCGTGGCATACATTTAAAGCAGGGGTCTCTAACTCCAGTCCTGCACAGCTACTGTGGCTGCAGGTTTTAATTTTATCCCTTTTCTTAATTAGTGACCAGATTTTGCTGCTAATTTAACTCTTTGCCTTAATTTTAATTGATGAACAACTTAAGACTCCGGCCCCTTAATAATATTTTTTGGCTGCTAACTACGGAAAAAATAAATAAAGACACAAAATGAACCAACACACAAACAACAACCTGTGTCCTTCACACAATAACTGAAAATAAAGAAAGGTGAAGGCCTCAGTAATGTTGGTCTACTCAGGTCCACAAAACAGAGCTCTTAAAAAAGGAAATTGACAGTTTTGGAAATGTCTGCCACGGCAGAATGAGCGCCATGGAATTAAATCTTCTTCTTTCAGTTGCTCCCGTTAGGGGTTGCCACAGCGGATCATCTTCTTCCATATCTTTCTGTCCTCAGCATCTTGCTCAGTTACACCCATCACCTGCATGTCCTTTCTCACCACATCCATAAACCTTCTCTTAGGCCTTCCTCTTTTCCTCTTACCTGGCAGCTCTATCCTTAGCATCCTTCTCCCAATATACCCAGCATCTCTCCTCTGCACATATCCAAACCAATGAAATCTCGCCTCTCTGACTTTGTCTCCCAACCGTCCAACTTGAGCTGACCATCTAATGTACTCATTTCTAATCCTGTCCACCTTCGTCACACCCAATGCAAATCTCAGGATCTTTAACTCTGCCACTTTAATCTCTGTCTCCTGCTTGCTGGTCAGTGCCACTGTCTCTAACCCATATAACATAGCTGGTCTCACTACTGTCCTGTAGACCTTTCCATTAACTCTTGGTGATACCCGTCTGTCACAAATCACCCCTGACACTCTTCTCCACCCATCCCACCCTGCCTGCACTCTCTTCTGCAATCCCCATTACTCTGTACTGTTGATCCCAAGTATTTAAACTCCTCCACCTTCGCCAACTCTTCTCCCTGCATCCTCACCATTCCACTGACCTCCCTCTCATTCACACACATGTATTCTGTCTTGTTCCTACTGACCTTCATTCCTCTCCTCTCTAGAGCATATCTCCACCTCTCCAGGGTCTCCTCAACCTGCTCCCTACTATCGCTACAGATCACAATGTCATCAGCAAACACCATAGTCCACGGGACTCCTGTCTAATCTCATCTGTTAACCTGTCCATCACCATTGCAAATAAGAAAGGCCTCAAAGCCGATTCCTGATGTAATCCCACCTCCACCTTGAATGCATCCGTCGCTCCTACTGCAGACCTCACCACGGTCACACTTCCCTCGTACATATCCTGTACAACTCTTACATACTTCTCTGCCACTCTCGACTTCCTCATACAATACCAGAGCTCCTCTAGAGACACCTTGTCATATGCTATCTCCAGGTCCACAAAGACGCAATGCAACTCTTTCTGGCCTTCTCTATACTTCTCCATCAACACCCTCAGTGCAAGCATTGCATCTGTGATGCTCTTTCTTGGCATGAAACCATACTGCTGCTCACTAATCATCACCACACTTCTTAACCTAGCTTCCACTACTCTTTCCCATAACTTCATACTGTGGCTCATCAATTTTATCCCCCTGTAGTTACTGCAGTCCTGCACATCCCCCTTATTCTTAAATATCGGCACCAGTACACTTCTTCTCCACTCCTCAGGCATCCTCTCACTTTCCAAGATTCCATTAAACAATCTGGTTAAAAACTCCATTGCTATCTCTCCTAAACACCTCCATGTTTCCATAGGTATGTCATCTGGACCAACGGCCTTTCCATTTTTTATCCTCTTCATAGCTGTCCTTCCTCCTTGCTAATTCGTTGCACTTCCTGATTCACTATCTCCATATCATTCAACCTCTTCTCTCTCTCGTTCTCTTCATTCATCAGCCTCTCAAAGTACTCTTTCCATCTGCTCAACACACTCTCCTCACTTGTGAGTATGTTTCCATCTTTATCCTTTATCACCCTAACCTGCTGCACATCTTTCCCAGCTCAGTCCCTCTGTCTAGCCAATCGGTACAGGTCCTTTTCTCCCTCCTTGGTGTCGAACTTCTCATACAACTCCTCCTATGCCTTTTCTTTAGCCTTTGCCACCTCTCTCTTCACCTTGTGCCTTCTCTCCTACTCTTGTCTACTTTCTGCATCTCTCTGAATATCCCACTTTTTTGCCATCCTCTTCCTATGTATACTCTCCTGTATTTCCTCATTCCACCACTAGGTTTCCTTTTCCTCCTTCCTCTTTTCATGTCGCGCCAAGCACCCTTCTTGCTGTCACCCTTACTACATCTGCTGTAGTTTCACAGCTGTCTAGTAACTCTTCACTGTCTCACCTCCTCCATAAACTCAACCTTGCAGTCTTCAATTTTCAACTTCCACCATTTGATCATTGGCTCTGCCCTCACTCTCTTCCCCTTCATGATCTCCAACGTCATCCTACAGACCACCATCCTTTGCTGTCTAACTACACTTTCCCCTGCCACCACTTTGCAGTCTCCAATCTCATTCAGATTAACTCTTCTGCATAGGATGTAATCTACCTGTGAGCATCTTCCTCCACTCTTGTACGTAACCCTATGTTCCTCCCTCTTCTTAAAATACGTATTCACCACAGCCGTGTCCATCCTTTTGGCAAAATCCACTATCATTTGACCTTCTTCATTCATCTTGTTGACACCATACCTACCCATCACCTCATCATCTCCTCTGCTCCCGTCACCAACATGTCCATTGAAATCTGCTCCAATCACCACTTTCTGTCCCTTGGGCACACTGTTCCTCACTTCATCCAACTCACTCCAAAAATCTTCTTTCTCACCCATTACACACCCAACTTGCGGGGCATGTGCACTAAGAATATTCATCATCACACCTCCAATTTCCAGCTTCATAATCATTACTCTGCCTGACACTCTCTTTTTTCACCTCCAAAGCACTCTTGACATACTGTTCCTTCAGAATAACTCATACCCCATTTCTTCTTCCATCCACACCATGATTGAACAATTTGAATCCACTTCTGATCCTCTTGGCCTTACTCCCCTTCCATTTAGTCTCTTGCAGGCACAAGATATCAACCTTCCTTCTCTCCATCATATCTGCTAACTCTCTCCCCTTACCAGTCATACTGCCAACATTCAAAGTCCCTACCCACAGTTCCACTCTCATTACTTTCCTTCTCTCCTCGTGCCTCTGGACACGTCTTCCCCCCTCTTCTTCTCCTTTGGCCAACAGTAGCCCAATTTCCGCCAGCACCCTGTTGTCTAACAGTACTGGTGCTCGCCGTTGTTAACCCGGAGCTTGACCAAACCGGTTTGGAAATCTGTATCGTTGTCCGCATATTGATTTGGCAAAATTTTACACCGGGTGCCCTTCCTGACGTAACCCTTCCCATTTATCTAGGCTTGGGACTGGCATGAAGAAACAGACTGGTTTGTGCATCCCCTGTGGCTGGGTTAGCACCATGGAATTAAATAACGGTTTTAATTAGCAACGAGAATTGGCTTCAAGTTAAGAAACTGAATGAAGTGAAGTTGGTTGGAGTTTGAGGTCCCAATTTAGTCGGCCATCTGTTGGCTCATTTCAAATCAAATTTATGTTAAGGTGCCGTTTAAGGGGAAAAAAAAAAAAAAGAATCAATTCAGTGGTCCAAGTGTCAAGAAAACTCAATTAAAATAAAGACAGTTAATTAGCATCAAAAACTGGTCACTAATTAGGAAAAGCGTAAGAATATAAACTTGCAGCCATAGTAGCCCTCCAGGACTGGAGTTGGAGACTCCTGTTTTTTTAAATACAGGGTGGCACAGGGGTGGGACTGCTGCCAGGGTTTGCTTGTTCTCCCTGTGTCTATGTGGGTTTCCCCCCAGTCCAAAGACCTGCAGGTCAGGTGAACTGGTGTTACTTACCTGCTGTATGTGTTGTTGTCCGAGCTCCTCTGATCCACGCTGTACCACCCCAGGTCGAGAGGGGGCGCTCACGCTAACATTCTCCTTCTTCTTTTTTTTTTTAATCCTTCTCTGCAGCACAGAGAAGACGCCCAGTGAGTGCAACTGACTCCACCCCTTCCCATCCCCCGCCGCTGCTGGATGGAGGTGGTCAGTTTTGAGCCAACTGCACCATAGAGTGGAGCCCCCCAAAACCTAACAAAGTCGACTGCTAAAGCAAAACCGCTTTCTTGCCTCAGTTATTTTGTTCTGTCGCATACAGTGGCGCACATTGCTGCCTTTTTCTTTTGTTTTGTGACTGAATTAAATGGGGACAACTGGGTTGGCACCCCAACATTTTCCTGTGGGAACCTGTGTTGCCTTTTTCACCCCCTGTGATAAACTGGCACCCTGCCACGGGGTTGTTCCTACCTTGCACCCCTGCTCAGGATTAATGGGGTTTTATATACTAGAGGTCTGTGCCCCCTGCTCACTTCGCTCGCCAACCCCTGGGTGGGCACTACACGTTAGCCACTTCTCGGCTCCGCCACTCGCGTATGGGGAAGCAGAAGTACAATATAAACCGATTGTTATTTTCATGGGAATTGTTTACATGTGCATAATAGAACTATTTTACATTACAGCGAGTAACCATATTAATAAATAGTAAAATGTAGTAATTTGAAGAAAAATGATATTTCATGTTGCATTCGAGGAATTTGTTCTGCTATACTTTTTCATTCTGTTTGGCTTTGGAATTTAATGCACAAATACTTTTTTAAACTTCAGCAATAACGATATTTGACATTAACTTTTCATCAATATCACACTGAATTTTGATTCCGTGTTTGGACTTTCAATGTGACAACGCAACGTATAACTGCCTGTGAGTGAATTTCGTTTCTTTCTCTCTAATAAATAAAACGACTTTTTTTGAATGTTTGTCCTTGTGATTTGTTAATTGTCATAGCAAAAGCTATTCTAATGGGAAACTGTTAACAATTTTATTACGAATGAAATATCAAGATCTCCTTTGGTGTCCAACGTTATCCCTGAAGATGTATTACTTTACCTATCTTGTCGACTGTTAAAATTTTACATGTTAGAATTGTTCGACTATTTTTGAATACAACTAATCTTGTCCCATTGCACAGCCCATCACTCAGTCATCAATTACTCGATAACATTACGATACATCCTGCGTTCAACAGTAATTCGGCCGGTGGAAGACCCGACGGTGTTAACGGTTGTAGATATTCTTCATGATATTGTAAGTTGATGTTTTCATCTTCCGCACCATCACCACCAACTGTTTCAGCACAGTCTATTGATACGCATTCAACCATTTTGCTGTGTAACTGATTGACAATTTTCGCGTCAATTTGTTTGACGTCATCCTTTCTCGTTGCTGGATTGCCCGTGTACTCATTTCTTCTGTTGATAACCCTTTGGGATGAAGTTCTGCAATAAGATTTGGACATAATACGTCATCTTTTATTGGAAACTTAAAAGTGAGGAAAACGTGAAAATTTATAAGAGCTGAGAGCGCAGGAAGTGTGTCTGACAAAAGCATTCACACGAGTGAGGGGTGAGCGGACCGTTAACTGTAAATGGTTGAGAGGAGGGCCGGACTTTAAAAAATCTCTTGGCAAAAGTCTCGTCTCAAGATTTTTTTATGATGGAGAGACATTTAATTCAAATTCAGACCCAACAATAACCATTATAAGAATAATGAAAGTGAGTGACGTTGTACCCTACAGTAAGTGAATTGTTTTCTAACCTGCTTATTTGGTCTCGGGTCACAGGGCGATGGTGCCCATCACAGAAGCACTGGAGGCAACACAATGGACAAGATTGCCAGTCCACCACCGGGCACACACATTTGTGTGAAGCTCATTCGGAGTGCATGTTTTTATGATGAGGAGGGAAAATGCTACCTGGGCAAGCCAAACTTGGAACCCTGAACTCCAGAGCCACGTAGGCCTAATTCTTTCTTGATATCATTTTTAGGAAGCACGTCACACACTTTCATCAATTATGAGGTAAACCTTTTGGGCAAAAAAAGAGAATTCCCTCCATCTCATTTCAGGGATGCTGGGAGCCAGCGCCTATCCTGGCAGTTTTCGGCACAAGGCAGGCACCAACCCTGTTTGAGATGCCACACTTACACATTCATGAGAGGACCATTTAGAGTCGCCAATCATCCTGATTTAATTGGGAGGAGAAAGGCACAGAGGCTTTGGGAGAACATGCCCACTCCACCAAGGCAGTGCCAGGCCAAGGATCAAACAAAAATCTAACGAACACCACCATAGGAACGCAACTCCTAATAAAAAGTCTTCAGCTTTCACATGTTCTTGTTGTTCAACACCGCATCACAGCGGATGTTATTTGGCTTTTTGTTACTGATCAACACAAAAGGACTCTGTAAAGAGGACTACACTCATTCCACCTTTGTTGTTTGTAGAGCAAAGGTTTGTGCTGCTGAGTCACCTTGGGGTGGGAGGCCCCCCTAAGAATAGACGTCACTGTGGTCAGGTATCATTAAATTATTAATGAAGAAGCCAAACTGTGCCCCTTAAATGTTCTCCGCTAATAATCATACCATTTGCCACCCACCTCCAAAACGGCAAGGCCCATCGTCACCACCAGCCCCCCAAATTCCCCGTGTCCATAAAACGGCCCTGTGTGTGTCACGGTGGTAGTTCATCTGAAGAAGAAAAAAATAAAAACGCAAAAAGGACACAAAAGTGTTTAGAACTGTGCCCACTCCACTCCTGGCATCACCGTGCGTGGCTGGAGGTGGTCAGCGAACGAGGCTCCACTTAATGGCCTCTCAGTGCTAAGCTGAAATATCCGAGCAGGACGCGTTGTCTACCAATTACAAGACACAACCAAACCGTGAAGACGTCACAAGCTGCAGTATGAAGCCCTGGCCATTTCCGAGTCCGTGCCCGTTTAAAACCAGTCTCTTTGGCGTCTTCCCCACTTACAGTTGGTGTGGACTGTGGACCTTTAACGATTTGGTCCTTGGTTAGATCAATGGTGGGCTCCTGCTGGCCTCTCCTCACAGAATGCCCGGGTGGGCATGAGCAACGAGCGCACCTTCTAGATGCCTGATTTTTTTAAAAATGTCTTGATGGGAGTTGTAGTAAAGTGGCTTTGGCCAAGGGGTCGCCCAGGTAACACCTGGCTGCGGCAGATAGAGGGTCATTTCTGGAGGGTGGGACTGGACCGCGTGTCTGCCTGGGGTTGTTTCATTGTGTAGTGTACTGTACCAGTGCATGCTCCCCAACTTGACTTGACTTGAAAGCTGGAGTCCCGATCCCGCATCGTCACATTTGGTGGCAGCGGTGGGATGAGCTGGCAGTGGAGACCGAAGAGCAGGAGACTGAGCAGCAAGCCGGATAAGTGCCAGACTTTGGAAAAAGAATCCACGGACCCAAGCCGGAGGAGGACATTTTTAAAGGACTGAGCTTTTTAATGGACATTTATTGATTGATTGCTTTTATTGTCATTTTAACGTTCTTATTCTTTTAATTTCCTGTTTTTACAGGCGGGGCTTGGGTTGGTTTTAGTGTGGGATGGTTTTTAGTGCGGTGGTAGTGTGGCCAGGGTTGGCAGTGGCCATGCAACTGGGGCTTAAGGGGGGTGGTGTGTGGTATAGCGGGTCCACAGCTCAGATCAAAAAGGCCAGTTTTTAAATAAATAATCGCTGCCCTCGCGGCTTAAAGAGGAGGCGTGGGAGTGCGGCCAGAGCGCTTCACAGTGCAGGTGGTCCTCTCAAGTGCACAGGTGAGGAGTCCATGAGTGAAGCCGGGAGCTGCTAATCGCCACGTCCCCTTTATATACAGTATAATAGGGGAAGAAGGAAGAAGAAGAAGGCAGCTGGAAGCGAGGGAGCCGTGTGTGAGAGCGACTGATGTATGGGGGCAGCGGTGGGGTGAGCTGGCAGTGGGGCTGAACGATGCCAGGGAGCGGGAGGCCACCAGACCAGGGAAAGTAAAAGAAGGTGAGCTGCAGGGAGGACGACTCCGCTGGCGCATGGCCTGGATGGGAGAAGCAGCACAAAGAAGGCACTGGGCTTGGTTTTTAAAAGGATTGCTTTCAGCCATTGTTTTTAACTGGATTTATTTATTGGATTTCAACCTCCACAGCTCACTTTCATTTAATGGATTATTTATTGAATGACTTTGTGATGCACTGCACTTTATTTAATGGCTTTGTGATTTTGGGTGTGTTGTGTGAAGCTCACCGGTGACATTACTGACGGTGTCGGGTTCGAGAGCTCCCCAGGAGCCTGATGGGAGCGTGGAGCCGAACCCGCATCGTCACAGGAGTCTGCATTAGAATGGAAATTTAAACCTCCAAGCTTTGAGTCTCGCCAAACAAAAGAAAAAAAAACCGTGAAGATTTCAGCTCAGGTCTGTGAGAGTTGGACTCGCACCGCATCGCACCGCACGGCCCCATCAATTATTGAGTGTGGCAACCCGCCGGGGAGCGTGCCCTCACATCAAAGAGTCCATTGACGTCAGTGAAACAGGCTAAAAAAATCAGGCATGTCTTTAGTAGGGAGTGGAGCAGGGAGCCCTTTGAAGGCCTTTTGAAAAATAAATAAATAAAAAGCAGAGCTGTGTGCTTAACACCTTTGGAAAGAGTGAAGCTCACTGCTGGAGAAGGAAGGCTGCGAGTCCTCTGATGGGTTTGGATGACGATGATGACGGTGAGATCACCAACTCAAAGGTCTGCTGTATGTAACAACAAATGAGGGAAAGCAAACCTCACATGAACGCAACAGCAGAACCCAAAGGCACCGAAACGTGCGCTTATGCCGTTAGCTGACACCTTTAATCCAAGGCTGCCTGCAAAGGACAGGATATGCTGCAGCAGTTTGGCTTTAAAGTCGGGGCACAAACGGCCAGGCCCACTGCCATCACCCATCCACTCATCCATCCATCAATTATCCACCGCTTATCCGAGGTCAGGTTGTGGCGGCAGCAGCCTAAGCAGGGAAGCCCAGACCTCCCTCCTCCTGGAGGACCCCAAGGCGTTCCAGGGCCAGCCGGGAGATATAATCCCTCTAGCGTGTCCTGGGTCTGCCCCGTGGCCTTCTACAAGTGGGACATGCCCGGAACACACTCCCAGGGAGGCGTCCAGTGGGCATCCTGACCAGATGCCCGAACCACCTCAACTAACTCCTCTCAACGCGGAGGAGCAGCGACTCTACTTCGAATCTCTCCCAGATAAATGAACTCCTCACCCTATCTCTAAGGGAAAGTCCAGCCACCCTGCGGAGAAAACTCATTTCGGCCGCTTGTATCCGCGATCTTGCTCTTTCGGTCACTACCCAAAGCTCGAGGCCATAGGTGAGGGTAGGAACGTAGATCGACTGCTAAATCGACAGCCTCGCCTTTTGGCTCAGCTCTCTCTTCACCACGATGGACCGTTGCAGAGCCCGCATTACTGCGGATGCCGCACCGATCTGTCTGTCAACCTCCCGCTCCATTCTTCCCTCACTCGTGAACAAGACCCCGAGATACTTGAACTCCTCCACTTGAGGCAGTAATGTGTTCCCAACCTGGAGAGAGCATCCCACTCTTTTCCGGCTGAGAACCACGGCCTCGGATTTCGAGGTGCTTCGCACTCGGCTGTGAACCACTCCAGTGAGAGCTGGAGGTCACTGTCCGATGAAGCTCCTCAAATAGCAGAGACGAGAACACCGAACAAGACCCCCTCCGCTCCTTGGCTGCGTCTAGAAATTCTGTCCATATAACTTATGAACAGAATCGGTGACAAAGGGCAGCCCTGGCGGAGTCCAACCTCAACAGGAAACGAGTCCATTATTACCGGCAATGCGGACCAAGCTCCTGCTCCTCCTGTACAGAGACTGGATGGCTCGTAACAATGAGCCTTGTACCCCGTACTCTTGGAGCACACCCCACATCACCCAAATGTCCAAAACAAATGGGGGGTGTCTGCATGTAGTGGATTCAGAAAGCACCCAGACCCCTTCACTTTCTGCACCCACTGTTCCCTCTAGCAGGGTTTTTCAGAAGTCCACTGCTGAGATGAGAGACTTTGACAGAAGGATGGCCATTTTAGCAGCTCTCCATCCATTGGGCATTTATGGTAGAGTGGCCAACTCTCACTAGGAGTGTGCCAAGTATCATTTAATGGACCTCGAGGGCATGAGGGTAAAGCTTCTCTGGTCCGATGAAAACAAAAAAGTGAACTTTTTGGGCAGAACTCCAGGAAATATATAAGTATAAAGACCAAGCACAGCTCATCATCTGCCTAATGCCACCCCTATAGTGCAGCACGTTGGTGACAACATCAGGCTATGGGGGTGGTCATCAGCAGCAGGGACAGGGGGACTGGTCAGAACTGAAGGGAGGATAAATGCAGCCCATTAGAATGTGGTCCTTGAAGAAATCCCACTCATAGTGCACACAAGCTCAGACTGGGGAGACAGCAAGACAATGACCTGAAGTACAGAGCCAAGACAATGACCTGAAGTACATAGCCGAGACAATGACCTGAAACATGGAGCCAAGACAATGACCTGAAGTACGGAGCCAAGACAATGACCTGAAGTACATAGCCAAGACAATGACCTGAAGCACAGAGCCAAGACAATGACCTGAAGTACAGAGCCAAGACAATGACCTGAAACACGGAGCCAAGACAATGACCTGAAGCACAGAGCCAAGACAATGGTGCAGTGGCATTGGGACGAGTCTCTGAGTGTCCTCAAGTGGCCCAGCCAAAGCCCAGACGACAACCCCACAGAACATCCATGGAGAAACCTCAAAATGGCAGTTTACAGATGCTTCCCATCTAACAGAGCGTTCAGAGGTTTAGCCAAGAAGAGTGGGGGGAAAAACAAAACAACAAACCCAGCAGAGCAAAGCTGATAGAGACTTCCCCACGATGCCTCAAAACTGGACCTGCTCCCCAAGGGGCTTCTACAACGTACTGAATTAAGGGTCAGAATAGTTATATGAAGGAGATATGCCAGTTTTTGATCTTTAATAAATTTGTAAACCTTTCTGAAAACGTGTTCACTTTGTCATTATGGGCAACTGAATGTAGACCGATGGGGAAAAATGGCAACTTCATCCATTTGAAGTTAAATGTCCATCACAATAAAGTGTGCAGGGGGTCTGAATACTTTCTGAATTCATTGTATGTCACTGTTGAAGTTCCTTTAAAGACCTAAAAATGACACAAAAGGACAATGTCCTGACGCCACCCGCCATCGAGATCTTAGACTCATGTGTATGGCGACGTGTAGCGAGATGCACTGCCCTTACTAACAATCGGCACACAGTTCAGTGATTCACTCAGGGTCACGCAGTGAGGGGAAGGCAGGAACTAAAGTTGCACCTCTGTGGTTCAAGGTCCAGTTCCTTGGCCAGAATACATCTGCAGATGCATTGTTCATTCCCATTATTTGTACTGCAGCAGCACAGACAGGCTAAGTGACGTGCTCACGGTAAGTGACACCAAGCCAGCACCGTCCACCTGCCTAGTGCAGCGCACGCTCGCACCCACAATCTGATTCAATCTTCGGGTGTCGTTTTTCAGGGCAGATGTGGACATGGATGAGCTGCCAGTCCATCACAGGGCACAGGTAAAGTGGACCTAAAGTGTCAATGAACATAAACATGACAAGAATGTACAAACTGGGATGACGGGAACCGCAGAGTGGCACTGGATCAAACTGTACTTGATATGGCGTCTTTCTAAAGTGCCTGCCACTTTTCAATGCTTTACACAAGTAAGTGTTTCCGTATTTCTGCAGTTAAGAGTGCAGGAAGGTCACGTGGCTCAAGTCGTAGTACCGGCAGCCATGTGCTTTACAGTTCCTAAGCAGCCCTATGTCTTAGTGGCTACTCTCTCCATTTCTCTGGACATAGTAATAAATGGCCGTGCCACCTCTGCTGTGACCATGTCACTTCGATTGTTACTGGTCATTAGTCAGTGCTGTACCTTCCGTCTGCCATACAGTAATGGTTAAGTGACTGTCTTTAAGTTTCAAATCCTAATCCGTTTGCTTGCCATCTTGTTGCCAATTGTGGACAGATGTTACAAGGTTGGATTTCTCATTCTCCTCCTTGTGGCGCCACACCAGAGAGGACCTTCATACTGCATCTGAATGCTCAGCTACACAAGAATGGGAGTGCGTCTTGACGAGACTGGGCAGTGATTGTGTCATCTGTGCAGTGCTAAGTGACCATGGAGCCATGACAGCAGAGTAACTGAAATGAAGACGGCGGAGGGTCAGACTGTGGCTTTGCCCTCTTGGTCTGCTGTGTAACTGGTGAGCCCCGCCTCATTTAGCAGCGTTCTTCTACGGCAGGCAGACGCGTCGCTCCAGCAGTGATGGTGTGTGGCTGTTCATGTGCCTCGGTTCTAATTATAGCAGCTAATTACTTGTGTTTGGGCTGCTTTGAGAAAAGCTTTCAAGCCGCCAGGGAAATCTGCCAGACGTGTCAGCAGCTCCAGGTGCACCATCATATCCTAGATAAACCGCATCAAAAGGGAGGAAGAACAAAAAGTACAAGAAGCCGCAATTAGAGGAAATGAGCAGCCTAAAAAAAAAAAAAAGAACGATGAAGAAGAACGACGAGCCCAACAATCCGGGAGAAAAGGCAACGGGCGCTCACAAGAAGAAAAGGCTACCCAGCTGCAGAGCGCCAAGCCCAGGTGGGATGCGCCCCCAAGTTCTGCCTTTATTCACACGACTGGGAAGAGAAGCCTAAATGTCTTCCACAATCTGAGTGACATTTGCTGTGCACCCTTGCGTGTTTTTAAGTAATGTCTGGCTTACTCTCCTGCATACTTTTACTTTGTCTTATCAGTCACGGGTCATAAGGCACACAACCTCAGCTCCTGCCAAGGGCACCAATGTGATCAGGCTGGGCCAGGCAGCCATGTTCTCTTCTATATGATCAGAAATGCAAACGCACACACGCTAGCAACTTGGAATTTTTGTTTTTTATTAATGTTTCACTGCTTAACCTTGAGGTCTTGGTAAGAAATGTTAAAAGACTCCACAGATTGACAACCATCTCAAAGCACAGTGTATAAATATAAAAAAAGTTAAAAGAAATTAAAACTATAAACAAATTTTAAAAATCCCAAGTGGCCACAATTGGTCAGCATTTATTCAAAGAATCAAGTGAGACACCAACAAGGAGAGATTCGAACCAGTGCAGCAGGACCACCAGGCGTGACTAGTGACTTGCCGACTATACTAGTGCTGTGAACTGGACAATAATCCCATCGGAACTGACAAGTCCAAAGGCGACACTGCCAGAGCAAGGCCTGAACCCGATGCCTGCTGCACCCTTGTCTCGCCTTGCCTTCTTTCTGTCACCCTTATGGGACTATGTGACTGTTACAGGTGCTGCCCTGGTGGCTTTGGAGATCATTATGAAGAAGGACTGGGGTGAGTGACAGAACACTATCATTACTCACCAAACCATGACAGACAGACTGACAAAATGAGAGAGGCACTTCACATCCATGTCATTGTTTCTCCATTTGGTTTTGTACTCCTCTGGCATTTCCCCAGGGTACAAAGCTCTGGAAAAACATGGCTTATGCCAAACCAAAACAATACTAGCAACTGAAATGGGAAAACCTGGGAAAACAGAACACAAAGACAAAGAGAAAAGGAGAAGAGAGAGTGTGTGATAGGGAGACGTTCCAAGTATTGTGCTACCCCTTCACACGCAGGAAAGCTACCGGTGAAAGGACATTAAAGAGAGAGATAAGCACAGCGTTAGTAATGCTCCATGGATCCAGTCGCCAGCTCCTCCGTCATTTTTATACCTTCTTGTGATATTGGAAAAGTGCTAAAAAGAGTCTTGAAGAAGTTCAAACACTGAGGAGTATCACAAATGAACAAGGCAACTGTGGGTAGGCTGGGTCCTTGCTACACGGCGCACCCTGCTCCCTGTTATAGGTTGATCATGGCCTCTGCTCCGTCAACAGGGGCCTCCTCTTCTATCTCCCCTTTGGTCAATTTAGAAAGTATCTCCATCCATCTCATCTGGGCAGCCTCATCGTCCGCACTGAAGAGCAGAGTCTGATGGGGGTGGCTCAGTCTGAAAACATTCTTCACCTCGTGTTTTTCTGTTGACACGCCAATCTTGAGGCCTGGGAGTGGAACGGGACGTGGACCACGGCTCTCCTGAAACACAAGACAGGGGCCTGAAAAACATCTAGGGTCTGGCCAGAGGGAGCAGTCTATCAGTCTAGAATGGAATCAATAACTCGGCTGAAATGCCACCCACCGATAATCAGAGAGTCCAGAATCTGTCAACTGTTCCGTAAAAATTCCCGCCATCCCGGCAACCTGTTCCCATCTCACCCTGGGTCTACCATTTCATCCTTTCACCTACAGTATGTATTCATTCCATCATCTCTGTGTCTACCATCTCTCCATTCAATCAACCCACACACTTCATTGAATCATCCAACTTTCAATCTACAGTACTAATTTATCATATCCATTACCCACAATCCATTTATTTTAATCAAATCATCTCATCCAACATTTACTCCATTTTCTAAATCCAGCACAGGGTTGTAAGCAGTAAGAGCCTATCACCGTAACACTGGGTGTCTGGGTGGGAGAGCAGTGCTTTACCGTTCAGCCATTTATCTACTGTACTTGTAAGTCCCCTTATTTTCCTGATTCATTTAATTACACTTCCACCCTACCGTTAGTCAAATTCATCCATTCATCACCCGCCAGCATAGCCACCTTTTTGTCTGTTTCTCCATCTGTTGATCCAGCTAACAAGTTACTGATTCACTCGTCCATCTAAAATTCATCTGTTTGTCCACTACTAATTCACTAAGCTGTTTACACCTTTAGGTTTAGAGGTTAAAGTAGTTATAAATTCATCTATTTTCAGTAATCGACACATTCTTCTGTGGTACACAGACTGGAGTAACTAGACTGTGTACAGGACAGCAGGGACCAGCGAAGGGGTAACACGACATTTTCAAGTCTGCTTAATCCAATTACTACGTGACTTTTTTTCCGGAGGTCTTGTTACATTTTAACAGTCAACATCCTTTAGCGGGAAACCAGAGTATAACCTCTAACTCTGGGAAATGGATCTGTGTGGGTTCTCCTGCTTTGCTTGTGTTTGTCTCTTCCACTCTGTCTTCATCATCCATGTTAAATGCATTCATGTTCAACTTCCTTGTTAAATAACTAGGGGGCTCTGCCCACCCCCGGGTTTGGCTAAACAGATACACAATTTAAAGAGATTGTTACTTTCATGGGAGTTTTTACATACTCTTTTGATTCTATGTTGCATTGCTTATCCGTGATCATAAATATGCACCTGAACGAATTGTGGTTTCTTCGAAATGAAACTTGTTGTAGCTTCAATTGTTCCGAGACCACAGATACTCCTAGCGTATGGTCAGTTATGTAAGAATTTCCGTTTGCTTGTTATAATGTGATCTTTATTATCTTTTTTTTGATATTTTTTGAATTTTCCTATTTTAATAATCTCTAACCTGCTCTGCATGTGTATTGTGCCAACGTTTTTGAATGTCTTTATGAAGTCTTTTATTTCTGTCCCCTATTGGACCTACGAGGTTTTCAATTCCACTTGGTCCGGGTTATTAATACTTTCTTTGTTTTCTGAATTTGCACACAGATTATTATTGTCCTTTTGTGCACTTTTTTTGCCTTCTTTTCTCTCCAACACTTTTGTGTCTCTTTTTAACGCGGTGCTCTTTCTTCTTTGCTTACTGTAGTCAGTGACGTGCCATCTAGAACGTATAAACTTTTTAAGACTTGTGAGCATATGAAGTGTGTCTGCCAAAAGCATTCCAACAACTGAGAGGTTAGATGTCTATGATCTTGTTTTAAACTGTTTGTAAGTCGGGCGTGATTTGCAAAAGTCACCGTCTCACGGGTCTTGGTTGTAAAGTCTAGGCTCACGGGACGTCAAAGTGTCTTTCTGAGAAGATCACGTATCGACCTAAGATTTTTTTTATTATAATAGAGAGATATCTTAGAGCTCATTTGTTGAGTGCATGTGATTAAAAAGGTGTGATTTTGCTACATAGCCATTCATTACCCATCCATCTACTCAGCCTTCTAACCATCAATCCATGATTCTTTCAGCTTTTCATCTACTCAAACATCACTCACTCGCCATCTTTAACCAGCTTCTTTAACAGAAGAAAAAATAAATCACCACGCGCCTGTGGGCAACCTGCCCACCCAGCCAGGAAAACCAAGAGGTTGAATGTGTGCCATTAACCTTAGAGAGGCTGTCAGAATACTGGAGTGTGACCTTTCTTGATTTCCTCACCTGGTTGCTCCATTGTAGATACATCACAAGAGGCTCATTTTTGGTGATGGTGACCCAAACTCTGCTCCAGTTCTTTCCCTTCCCCTCCATAAACTGAAGATGACCACAGACAAGGCAGTTCTCAGCCGCCAAGGAGACCTGTTTCTGGAAACAAAGAGATCACTGGGGCTAGTGGCTGTGTATTGTTCTAGATAGCACACACGGTCATGCTGCACCTTCTTAAGATGTCAGATTTAGGTACAAGCTCTTCAGATCTGGCCTTGACTTAGTCACCATGTGGAGTTTCTACTTTCAAAGGGTACATTCAGGACAAAGCCCAGAAAGCACCTCTCCATGCAGAGCTATGAGAATCTGAAACAAATGACCCAGTCATGTAGCTGAGTGAGAAACTGTGACAACTTTAAAACGTTTCTACATGAAATACTGGGATAACTTAGCTAACCAAATGAGTGAGATGGACTGAATGTTCTTCTTTTGTTTGTCAAGCTCTTTATGTTTTAAGTAATCACTTCCTGGAAATGACAATTATGTATAAAGACTTGTTGGATTAAGGGTGCCCCTAAAAATTAAAAAAAATATAAATTTCAGTGCAATTCCCAAACATAGCATGGATTGTCTCACCTCAAGTAACTTTTTCTGCTGCTCCACTGTTACGTCAGGTCCTGGGCTAGGAGGTACCCCCACTGGTGATGCAAAACAGTCTTTACATACTCGGCTTTGCCGGCTGGCATCCGGAAAAGGCATGAATTCTGAGCACTTGGCACAGATCGCCTGAAGGGACAAGAACAAGGCCATACTGAGAGTAGGTTAGCTTGGTGATCGGGACCTGGCAGGCACCCCAGCATGACAAACTGATTCCATGATGAAAGTTCTGTGAGCCACGTTCTCAGATAGTTTACATTTATATAGCGTATTTCACAGAAAGGTGGTCTGGAAAGTTTCAGAGATTATCAAATGCAGTGCACCCTATCGAAATTACCACTAGACACATAGGCTAAACAGACTATCTGGAATGTTTATTGGGTTTTCTAGGATTACCTCCTCCTTCTCTCCCAGACAGAATGTGACACATGCGACACAACACAAGGAAAGGGAAACGCAAGCAGGGATAACATGCATTTGAAAATAAGGAAAGGAGAGATGACTTGATGCCTTACCGCATTGCAGGCTTTGCAGTGGTGCCTCCGCTTTGTGATGGAGTTGAAGCTCTCATTGCAACTTTTACATGTTTGTTTCTCTTTCTCCTTTTTTATTCTCGAGTGTTTCCTCCAGGAGTCCACCTACAATTATGACGAAACAGAAACACAGGAAGATATGCTCTCTGTTGACATTGTTCCTGACCTTTGTTGCCATAATTTCTCAGTTTCTTCTTCTAGTTCTCCTAGTAAGGATAAGTGTTTATTGCACATAATTCTTCTTGACCCTTAAGGCCCTGTCACACTACACAGTTTTTCCAGTGATTTTCAGTTGCAGATGTCAATTACGTAATTTTAGCGAGTTGAAGGAAATTCCCAAGTGCTTCTAGTGAATGCCAGCAGCACAGCTTGACATTCCCAGAGACTCAGAAAGACAAGGAGTAAGATTCGTCCCGACAGGGGAGGGGTAGACTCCTTGTGTGTGAGTGCTGAAAACCAATAAGTGTTTACCCAGAAGTACAATGCATCCACAAGGAAGCAGGGGGAGCATGTGTGTTGGAATTCATAAACAGAACAGAGGCTTGTCTGTCTGATGTCTCATGTTTTACACACCATGACAGAAAACAAAAGAAAATAAAAGGGCCAAAGTTGTGGCTGAAGTCCCTAAACCAGGAAAGCATTAGTACTACAGCACTGGCATGGTCAGGCAGCAGCACATTGTTGGCTGTCATAAAAACAGGGGAGCTCACAATACTTGGGAAATGTGAAACTGCGGGAAAGTTGTCATTGAGTCCGGTGATTTCTCATTTCCTGCACCTTCTACTTGTGTAAATTTGCCATCTTTAGCAATTGCAGTAATCATGTTTGACATCCCCTCTGACTACAAGTCATGTAGTGTGACACCAGCTTTAATCAGAACTGGGCTGACAATTGGAAAATGCAGTTAGCGGTGCATGCAGGAACTTATGTAAAGCAAACTTTGGAAAAGCTTTAGGTTTTATTTTGACATAATATTCTCCTTACACGTGCATCACGAAGACGCAATCAAAAGACACACGAAACATTAGGTCGCACTGTATATGTACCATGCTACAAAAAGGGAAGCTGGGCACAGATGAGCAACCAAGTGCATCCCTGCACCAAAGGCCACAAGGCATTGTGAAACACTTACCATCTCTCTTGCACCAGCACTCAATGTTTCCAGAAATGATGATGTGTCAGTATGGAGGATGCAACTTGTCATGCAAAGCAAATGCATCCAGAAAGCTGACTGATTACAGTTAATCATGCAAAGCGTGCAGGTGGCAAGAGGATACAGCCACCATAAAACTGGCAACAGGGTAACCAAAATTGTTACACAAGACCTTCAGGATGGAGAGAGAGAGAGAGAAAGACCCCCCCACACACACACTGGTGTCATGAGAGGTCTAGCACATATGGGTGTGAGAAACCAAAGTATGCTAAGAGGTAAGATGTCCTGCATGTACGTGTGTTGAATGTCTTTGGAGGGGCAAAATGAAGAGCCACTAGCATGAGAGAGAACGAGAGAGAGATGGATTTGTAACAGAACCATGCTGTTATTAGCCCTGGATAGTAGATGGCTAGGTGATGCAGCATGTGAGAGGAATGCTACAGCCTCTGTTGAGTTGAGAGAATGAGTGTTGTGCCACAGAAGAGAAAAGGCAGAATGAATAGACAGGGACCAGACGATGAGATGTTGTTAGTTTTTCTAGCCAAGTTCAAAACCGTTTCACAATCCCATCTTTCACAAAGCAAGTCAAAGTTCTTAAGTCAGAACCAGAAAATCAAATCAAAATAAACAAATGCACTTGCAAAATTCGTAGGTTTTATATATGATTGCCTGCTAAGCACAAAGTGCATGGCGTGACCTTTATGCTGTCATGGTCCTAACACCATGCAACATGTAAATGCGTACCTGGCAAGGTTGTGGTGATACCAACAAAATAGTGGTTCCCCCAAAAAAGGCAAAATAGCTTCTTGAAAGATGTGAATATATTATATTTAAAAAATTTAAAAATACAATTTCTATAAAAAATTGAACATCAGAAATTGAGTATTAGTATTCAAAAACCTCAGCAGGACAAAGAAAAGCCAAGAATACCACCCAATAACATTAGCAAAAAATAAAAATGAAACAATCGTCACAGTGAGAGAGATAATGAAGCCTCAGAGGGTAAGTAGGAAAAAGTAGGAGAAAGCACACGGCCCCAAACCAAGAATAATTTATCCTGGCTGGGATGCCCCAGTTATGGAAGGATAGGGGAGGGCAGCTTATCAGGGACACTGCCTCCCTCAGGACGATAGATGGCAGCTTCCCTGGACTGCAGTGGTGCCCCAGATGCCCACAGGACACTACGGGACTTGGAGTTCGGCAACACAGCCCTGCTGGGTACTGTGGGTGCTGCCAGGAGACAATGCAGGGAGTCCCTACTGTGTAGATAGCCCGGAAGTACTCCAAAGTCACAGGGACGGAAGCACAGATGTACTTCCGGGTCACGGACTATATAAAGGACTTGGTGGAGACCCAGCAAGCAAGCCGGAGTTGGGAGGGAGTGTGATGGAGCTTGCTGGGAGGTGGAGGAGTGTATTGTGTTTAAGTATTGTGAATTTATTTGTGTTTAATGTGGCTGGGGTGCTTGGAGGCACTATATCAGGAAAAAGAAGAAATTAAATTACTTCTTAGCGCTCTTAACTTGTGTCCAGTGTGTTGTCTGTTGGGGAAAAGGGGAGCAATAGTGCCACCAAGCGTCCACACATTTACAACCTGTATCAGGACCAAAATCATTTCCGGGGCATGGCTCAATGTAACACTATGAATGACCTTAGAGCCGCCGCCTAGTTGAGAGAAATATTGGCCGGGAGGCTCAGATTATAGGAGAAATAGATTAGCATTGAGACAGAAAGAGACAGGAGTCAAGGAAGAAAGCATGGGGGTCAACTTTTCAGGGGGGCAAGTGAGTGAGGTGCCCCACTGGGTGCAGAGCAATTTAAGTCCTTTAGAGTTAGGCCCACCATGAAAGAAGAGTTTTGCTTGTCTTCCGTACTTTGTGTTCCCACTGTGTTCATCCCACCCCTGATTACTGAATAGAGACACCATTTTTGTTCAGCCTCTGATCTCCTTTGTGTTATTCTGAGTGTCAATAGCAGCAATGGACGTCCGCTCCCATCCCCTCCATTTCTAATTAAATAAATAACAATTACTCACAACCTGTGCTGGTGAAGATCTATCAAAAATGCTGAATACAAGTGGCAAAGTGCTCACTTTAAAACCCAATGTTTATTTATTTTAAGAAGCAAGTTGTTAATATATTTGTCCTATTTTGGAATCTGACCATGTGTGTTGTTACCATTTAGTGAAGACAATCACATGCTTTCATAAAATGTACTGTGAAAAAAAAGATGCCAACTTGGGTTAGCAATTAGAATGAAAAACACACAAGTACCAGTGTGAAAGCACCTTATGGGAAATTCAGCCTTACAACAGACAAATAAACCTGATGGCCCAATCCAGATCTTGTTGATCCAGCAGAATTCTTTTGGGTTAGCAGTAAATCACATCCTTGAGGACACCAGTGGAAATTAAGAAATTGCAGGGATGCTAGTTCAAGATGGGAACCCAGAAACATCAAACCAGTTTTGATAAATGCTAAAATGGCCATCATCCGTATGACCAATGTGCCAACCCCTGCCAAAAATGTGTCTGTCAAAAATATATTCAATAGGGTGAAAACATTTTGGATAATTTAAACGTTAAGATTATACTGTTGTAGTAGTTACAAGTGACAGTTTAATACATTTAGCTATGAAATATCCTGCTTCTCTACAGTAAATTGTTTATATGGTATTAATGCTTTACCAACCCTGTGCCACTCTTGATCAGCTTTTGATGTTTGATGATTGGAACTTCCAATACCTAGCATGAAATCTTTATAGGTGAATACATACCCCTGCCACAGTGTTGCTTCCTTCTGCTTGGTCCAATGAAAAACTTCCTGAAACATTCTGGAAAGAAAAAGCAAAACTTTGAGTGGTGCATCATGGCGATTGGGTTGATGTCGTTTCGCCTTCTTGTGTTCTTACTGCAGAGTTCAATTTAAAAAAACAGCTTCTGCAGCTTAATTTATTTACCTATATACTCCCGCGCATAAGTCGATGCTTGATTTTACCATATAATTTCCGGTATGTTATAATGTCGGCTGTATAAGTCGAATGCGGAAAATTCACGCTATTGGTCCAAGAGATTATGATATGCTAACGGCCACTGAGAGAGTAACCACGGAGCACACTGCCTTTTTGTTCTATGTATTGTGCCTACGTGACCACATGGTAATAACCGAACTATTCCAAAGCGACATTTACACTGTGTTGTATTTTTCTGTATCTCACACCCTTATCTACGATGGAGCGTTCAATCAGAAGAAAATATGAAGCTGGTTTTAAATTAAAAGTCGTTGAAGTGGCAAAAGAAATTGGTAACTGCACTGTTGCAACAAAATTCAATGTGTCTGCGAAACTGGTGCGAGATCAGAGGAAGCAAGAAGATGTAAAAAAAAAATAATAATAAATTAAGTGTCTCATTTTTGAACGGGTGTATAAGTCAGGTCTGATTTTATGATTGATTTTTCGTGTTTTAAGACCCGATTTATATGCGAGTATATAAGGTACATTAATTAAGCTAAGAAATGTAAGACATCCTCCACAGGGGAAATGCAGCAACTGGAGCAGAAAAAGAAAATTGGAGTGTTTTCGCACAGAACTTCAGGTACCAAATGTGGAAAGTGCCAGTTGCTCAGAACAGTTAGCATGAGAAGGCTGAAGTGATGTTTACCACTTCTGGTATTGTAGCTGCTTCCTGAGCTTACCACCAGTCTGTTATGACATATTCAGGTTAGGTTTCCTCCAACCTAGCAGCTTAACAGTTGTGTGATGTAATAAGTAATCAATGTGTCACTGTGATTTATACTTTAGATAGTGTTATATCCTGTATTTTTGCCACATACATTTACACACGTATTTAACTTACATTTATACAGTAGACATTGTCACACACACACCTTTCTGGCACAATGTTGGAGGATCTGTTCATGTGGGTGACAGCTTTAGGTGGGGCACAGTTACTAACCTCTCTTCCTCGTCCAGCCCTGGAGTGGAGGAGCCCTCCAAACACTAGCGATGACAGAGTAGTGGCCTAGCAGAAGGCCCACCCTTTCTGTCACCATGCTCTCTAAGAAATGACCAGAAGTCGGTGTTTATTCATTGCACCACAGCTTCTAGAGACAGACTGACTGTAGAAACATATAAAACGGTAGCTGAAATGATCCCAGAACATCTTTATTTTATTTTTAATTTTGTTTTTAAGTCTATTGTTGCTATTAAACGGGAATCTGTGAGGACACCAACACTTCATTTTGTATTGTTCTTTTCTTTTGACAACATATTTATATAAAAGATCTTCAGATTGTGCTATGAACATTTAGGGACTTTGAGAATATATTGCAACAATCTTACACTGTCACAGGATACAACTTAATTATTTCTAGTGTGGTACACAATTTAGTATTATGGATTGACGCAGATGATCAAGGCGTAAGTGCAGAAGTAAAAACATTTGAGTCTTACAAAATGATTTTTCCTTTTTTCAGTTCTTGCATCAGATGTATTGAAGGACCTCCAACTCATCACTCTTTTAGGCAGCAGGACGGAAGCCAGGACATACCAGCCAATTAGGATGCTGACGCACCCAGCAGGACACGCTGCTCACACGCTATAAGCCAAGCTTATTGGTACGTGTTAGCTGAGGCAGCTAAAATGAATATCATCAGTGTAGAATGGAGGTTTGATTAAAACAGCCAACCAAAGAAAAAATCAGTCGTATAGCTGTCCTTGTCCATTGTGGTTAACAAGAAAGGAGACGACCTACATTATCTTGGCATACATATTTACAACATTTAGCGTAGAGTACTTGCAATGTATCAACCACAACTGATGCACCATTATCAAAGGACAAACTAAAGTGACATTAATAAACACAACTTATGCAACATTTTTGGTGGAGCAGTCTGACTTGGCAGATATGAAGCCAATAGAAATGTTATGAGATCCTCCACAATCAAGACATGTGAGTGAGAGGTGCAGAACTTGACAGTGGCAGTTATGGATCAAACCACATCATCATCAGAGAGAAACAGAAGTGTGCCATGTCAACCCCAATTTCAGAGAGAACTGTCACAAAGCTTCTTTTTAATCTACAACTGCCCTCTATAAAAATGGCAACTATGAGCTTTTTGCAACCCACTTGAGATGAACACTTGAAGGGAGGTGACAGCAGTCACACTTCACTGCTTAAGAAACTGTGAGTTTTCAGAACTGAAGCTCCAATCACAGGCTGCAAAATACGTTTTCTTACTGACTGCCGAGCAGATGTAGTCACTACCCTGTGGGGATTCACAATATTTAACTGCAAACCCACATACTGAATGAGATTCCTTTAAATGTCTTCTCTTCAGCCGCATTTCAAAGAGGGTGCCCGACGTTCCTATTCTACAAGAAAATATTGGGAAGGTGGAAGTGGGATAAATATTTTTAGAAAGCTGATAGAAAAAGTTGAAAGACAAATCAGCTCTGCACAGATATCTACTTTTACAATGTAAACAGAAACAAACTAGACATCAAGAAAGAGCTGGACATTAAGGACAAGATTACAAACTTGCCAGTATGTTAAATTTACAGAGTAGCTATTAGAAGGGCCCTTTATGGTATCTTTTTTGAACTAAGTATTATAAACAATACTTGAATAAGATAATAAAAACAGAACTATCTCCTTTTTGTGATTAAACTTCTGAGTGCTGCCCTGTTAGAATTTATCAAGCTATCTGGCTTTTGGTCCTTCTCTTCCCCAAAAGACACAGTTTAAGAGTCATAGCCTTGCTTCTGTTCCTTTTGGGCTTGTTCTGGTGGTGAAATGCTCTCACGTGCACTGACAGCTGTTTATTTCAAGAAGACTTGATATCTGAGTGTTTTGTTATTCAGTTGTCTATTTCAAGGCATGTATGGAAAAAATATGCAATTAATGAAAAGTTCAGAGATAAAAGAATCCAGATTTCAGGAAGCATAAGTCCCCAGTAAAATATTACCTCATGGTAACCTGTGGCTCACTATGCCTTACAGCTTGTTTAGAAAATAAATTGTGCAAGGTGCCAATACTCAGTTTTACTATGGCAGTCACACAGAACAACAGGTATGTTTGAGGTATGCAAGATGGCTAAATGTGCTTAGAAACTATTAGTTTAGAAACTTATGAGCACCACCCTGCTCTCAAGCACACATGATGGACATTTTATGTGAGGTGAGCTACAGCCACACTCATTGTTCCCATCAAGTGGCTGCAGCCTTAATGAGCCACATCCTTTTTCTTATAGTAACATGCCTGCTTCAAGTAGTCAAGGACCATCATTTTTGTAGGGTTATGGCTAGAATTTTACTCTCATGTTCAGTGACTTTCCAACCCACCTTACAAGGAGGCAGCAAACTGTGAGAGAATAAGTTTAGGGTTATGTACCATTCATCTTAAAGAAATAGTATAAGGAACGTGAATTTCCCCTTGGGATTAATAAAGTATCTATCTATCTATCTATCTATCTATCTATCTATCTATCTATCTATCTATCTATCTATCTATCTATCTATCTATCTATCTATCTATCTATCTATCTATCTATCGAGTTAATAAATGTCAGAAACCCATTTAGGCCTATCAGGAAACCAGATAAAGATCAAGTGAACAACAAAGACAAAGATGAAATGCACAAAATGTACAGTTGTTATGTACACAGAAATTCAAAGGTTGGTGGTTCAAACCAAAGAATATAAGAAGAACCAGAATGTATCAAAATAGACTTTTACTTTATATGGATCATTTGTGTGTAAACCAACAAACGTTATGTAAATTCAGTTTCTTATAAAATAGACCTACACCTTTAATATTTGACCATTCTGACGTTCGCGTTGTGAAAAGATGCTCCCTGTTCAAGCATTAGCTGACGAGTAATAAATGACACGGATGGACAAACTTTGCGCCTGCCTGATTACTGATTAAACAAATTTACCAGACTTGCTTGCTAATTAAGATGTTGATTTCTACCACAAAACCCATATTAGAACATTACACAAATGTAGACAAGAACAGGCCATTCATCCCAACAAAGTTCAACAGTCCCATCCACTTTATTCTTCTTTATTATTAAGTCCTACTGTCTACCGCACTACTTTGTAACATATTCCATGTGTCTATGAAGGTTTTCTTCACACGGAGAACCTTTTGGTGAAATTTACCCTTAACAAATTTCCAACTGTGTCCTGTTCTTGATGAGCTAATTTAAAAGTAACAGTCCCCACTGTACTAATTCCCTTCATAATTTTAAACACACCAGCCATGTCATCTCTTAGTCTGCTTCTGCTTAAACTGTCAGATGAATACAAGAAGGAAAACCAAGAATAGTGAAAAAAATAGGTAAGGATCTTATAGCTAAAGTCTTCTGGGAAGTGCCTTGTAGCTTCCTCTAAACCTAATAGAGGTGCCGAAAGACAGGGAATGGGAAAATATTCAGAATACTAGAGAGAAGTCAAAAGTACTGATCATTAAAAGTCCAGTATGCAAAACTAAAAATCAAAGATGAAACAGTCCATAAATCTACAGAAATGTTCCAATATCAGAAACAGTGGCTCCAAATCTCAGATTACCACACTTAACACCAGTCTAGGAGTGTTCTGCTGGAACCTCAGCAGTTGAAAGTGGCTTGGAGAGATGTAAGGGCAACCAACTGTCTACTTACTGGGGAATCTGGGATGTGCTCATCATCTCTGGAAAAGGAGGTGCTGAACGCCTTATTAAATGTTTCACTGTTCTGCTTGTGCTTCTCGATGGTGGACTGGATCTCCTTAAAAAAAAAAGAAGTGTACTTTAAGTGACTAGGATGCTTACAGGGGCAGCCCTACTTCTCTACCTATCTACAGTATATGGCCCAGGTAACACATGATGGATGAGAAGAATGATATTGATGATGGTAGTGATGCCTGCTCTAACTCCACATTCTGCTAAGCAACTCAACCTGCTTTGCCAGTGGGACACATTTCTAGCCTGGCTTGAAATAGTTATTGGTACCAAGCAGGTAAATATGATGAATGCGTAAGTGTATTGTCTTGGTTGCAGGTGGTAGGCCGTAAATCACCTCTGTGTCATGAAGAATCTTTCTGAACTTCATAGCAGGATGCAACACATTAAAAACATGTTAAAGAAGTTTCACAGAAAAGGACAGCCAGATACTTCATACCTGAATCCAGTCTTTCTTCTCTTCCTCAGTTCTGTAAAGCAAAAATAGAAAAGCTGTGAAATACTGACAACGAATGTGGCAGGTGATACAGAGCCCTGTTCAGATCCATAAAGCTACACTGCCTCCTTCATTAGAGAGCTCTACCTTTGACTCTAAAGCCAAAGACAAGAAATGGATCAAGATGTTATTCCCACACTTTACCTGGCTTGTAGCTCAAGGGAGCGTTGTTTTCCCACAATGGTGAAGGTGTGTGGCAGATTGTGCTTTATGTTCTCCTGCACCTGAAACAGAGAACAGCAAAGGTCAGACAGCATTTGGAGGAACAGCAGTTTACTGAGGGACAAGTGGGTGTCTGTTAGGGGCCTCACCTGCATTCCTGCAACGTCAATCTTGTCTCTCACACTGAATTTCTGACCCCTCAGTCGTAGCTTTGGCACACAGTACAGCAGCATGTTGTTGAACTGTGAGGACAGAAAAATGACTGACATTAAACAAGTACTTAACTGTCTTTCATATATGGGTTCATTTAAACACTTAAGAGGCACTATATCAAATCCATTGTTTGTGTAAAAAATTAATCTTTATTAAATCTAAGGTAACCACGGCTTCATATAAAAAAACATTTAGCCATCAGCATACTTTAACTCTTTCAGGGCTGATGTTGACTTTTGTCAAAAGGAGGCACTGACGACAATTGGTAATCTGTAAACTGTGACAAAACCAACCATTATGTTTTAGTTAGACTCAAATTGGTAGAAGGAAAGTTAGGTTTTGACCGAGATTTCCTGCGCTCCCGTGGGTAGCAAGGCGCAGACAATGGCAAAAATGGCACTGACATGTGGTGAGAGGTCAAAGCGAATGTTTAAAGCAAAATACTCTGTGGAAGACATTTTGCTTATTCGCTCTGAATTGGGCTAAGACTCTGATTTTGATACAAGCGATGGAAAACGAATATGAGGTTTTGCAGCTTCAACTGATTGGTCCCCAACTAATTTTGGTGCTGAACAGGTTCATGTAGCCTGTCTGCCGCACATTCTTGGCAAACTGGCAGCCACAGCATGCAGCAACAGACATTTCATGTTAATTTCTGTGTGAAGCCATTGTGTTTCAGAAAATGATGTTTTTTGGAAAAAATATTCAGCCCTCAAAGAGTTAAACCCACCCTCTATTTATTCCACGTGCCTGCCATAGTAAAACTGAGTATCGGCATTCCTCCCCTTGTACATTATTTCAGTTTCTAAGTAAAACATTTCAAAGTATGGTACATTTTGGAGCAATAGTGCAAACTGTATTTTAAAAAGCATTGACAAAAGTCCGGGTGATTTTATAATGTCCCATGAGTCCCCTTTATCATTCCAGTCTGCTTTATTTAGTGGCTCTGAGCAGACAGCAGTGTGTGCTGGAAGGAGCTGGAGCCAATCCGGGAGGGTTCACATCAGTCATGTCTCATCACTCCTGTATGTCCGCCTTTCTAAGTGTAATGCAGTTATGGAATTAGGCCACAAGATGTCGCTGTTTCCCACAGTCAAACGGCAGCTGGGTGCCATCAGGTGGATAGCAAAAGGGCATTTCTTGGTCTGTTTGTCAGGACAAAAATAATCTTCTGTGGATTGGATTTTTGTAAAACAAAGTTCTAATTTTTGCTCTATTTTTTCAGAAAGCAAAATGAATTTGAATACATTTATGTGAGGGTAAGGTCAATTATCATAAGGAAACTATGCGCCTTGAGCATGGGAAAATCACTACCAAAATAAAATATATTATTATTATTTATTTCTCCCATTGTTATATAAAGTATCCAACAGCCATACCTGAGTAAAAGTAGAGACGCCTTTTGGGAAAGTGACTCCAGTTAACGTAAATTTTGTCCATGACCACAGTACTCAAGTAGACGTTTTAAAGTATCTGATAATAAGTGTACTTATTTATCAAAGATTGGGAGGAGGCCCCGGGGAAGACCCAGGACACGCTGGAGGGACTATGTCTCACGGCTGGCCTGGGAACGCCTTGGGATTCTCCCGGAAGAGCCGGAAGAAGTGGCCGGGGAGAAGGAAGTCTGGGCCTCTCTGCTTAAGCTGCTGCCCCCGCGACCCGACCCCGGATAAGCGGAAGAGGATGGACGGATGAAATATATGTAAAATTTTTCATTATTTGATAGGTAGTCAAAGTAAAGTTCTCACAAACTTAACATAAACAACAACAACAACAACATTTATTTATATAGCACATTTTCATACAAACAGTAGCTCAAAGTGCTTTATATAATAAAGAATAGAAAAATTAAAGAACAATTATAAAACAAAATAAATCAACATTAATTAACATAGAATAAGAAGAGTAAGGTCTGATGGCCAGGGGGGACAGAAAAAACAAAACAAAAAAACTCCAGACGGCTGGAGAAAAAATAAAATCTGTAGGGATTCCAGACCATGAGACCGCCCAGTCCCCTCTGGGCATTCTACCTAACATAAATGAAACAGTCCTCTTTGGATTTAGGGTCTGATTATTCAGACTACTTTTGAGGTATAAGTTGTATTATAATCAATAAAGTGCTAGCCAAAAAAAAAAATTGTAACCTGAAACAGTGACCTTGAGCACGGGCAAACATTTTAATATTTGTGTCTTAGTTCAGTCAGGTAGGCGCTGATAGGAGAAGCATGTAGGCATCACTTGCTTTAAAGAGTCAATCCACTCCTAAAAATCTCTTTGTAAATTAAATTATCATAAGACAAACACAATTAGGTTAAACTGAAAACACTTTTAAGTGTTCCCTGGCCCCCAAAAATGTCCCACATGACTACAAGGAAATTGACCACATTAACTTAATAATAATGTTAGTCAACAAAACAAACCCAAATAAAGCCATTAAAGTGCTTTACTTAGATTTTTATCAATTCTAACTGCATATTCAAAGGAATGACTTTTCTGATTGGGGTGGCGCAGTGGCTGCCTCGCAGTAAGGAGACCCCTGCATGTTCTCCCCGTGTCTGCTCTGATTTCCTCCCACAGTCCAAAGACATGCAAGTTAGGTGCATTGGAGATCCTAAATTGTTCCTAGTGTGTGCTTAGTGTGTGGGTGTGTTTGCCCTGTGGTGGGCTGGCGCCCTGCCTGGGATTTGTTCCTGCCTTGCGCCCTGTGTTGGCTGGGATTGGCTCCAGAAGACCCCCGTGACCCTGTGTCAGGATACAGTATATATAAGCAGGTTGGACAATGACTGACTTTTCTGATTTTTGTAGTCTTTTACAGCTAGTGCACAATTGGTTTTGGGAGCTGTGATGCCCAAGATAATATGAAAAGATATGTAAGCAACACAAGTGACAAGGTGAGTGAGCATGTGAATGCACAAGTGCACCTCATTGAAGCCTGCGGATCATCCCCAACTATATTTGTCAGGCTGTCATGAGGACACGATCGGCTGTAGAAATAAATGAAAGTGGGATTGCGCATCACCAGCATCCAGTCCTGCTCCATTCTGTTGGCTGCAGTGAGGGGTACTTTAAACAACTGTGTAGATGACTGGGTCATCTGGGCACCAGTGTCATGTATTTGAAAATCATTCCAGATTCTTTGTATGCACACATTTTCCTAAAGCGGTTGTCTGAAATGCAGGGGAAGCCTTTATTTTAGATCGCTGACCAATCAAAGCATTATGCGCATTTGTATAGCCCACTTTTTTCTGCTTTAATATTGTAAGTAACAAATGTGCCCAGCAAAATGTATCGGAGTAAAAGTAGCCATTTGTGCTTGAAAATGTGATGAAATTAAAGTGAAAGTTGACAGAAAATCAAAGACTTAAGTACAATAGAAGTATTCTCAAATCCTATTCATGTACCGTGAAGACATGTATTTACTTCATTACTATAACACTGGCCTATTTTCACAATTAAGCAAACCAACAATTCCCCTTCACAAAATGCATTTTGTACAACCTAAGATCCCTTTTAATGAATAAATCACCAGAAGGGACAACTAAGAGTGAGAGACAGTCTAAAGTGCTGTGGGGCTCAGTCTCTTTGTGTTGGGGCTTGTAAAGCCCACTGGGATACCTGCCATTGGTGGCTTATATCCAACATACACATGCAGGTCCCACTAGTTGTTTGAATTTGCATGCCCTGTAGGTGTAAGGAGGGAAGCAAGGTGGCACAGCAGATAGCACTGATGCTTTTAGACCTTGGATTCTGAGTTGATTTGACACCACGGCAAACAGTTGGATGTTTTATGAATGGCTGAGTGTTTTTTTCTCCTCTCTGAAGATGTGCACTTTGGTTGCTTTGAAGACTAAATTATCCTCAGGTGAGTGGGTGTGATGTGTGCAACTCAAAGGTGGGTCCCTGCATTGCAACTAGGACAGATGTGGGCTCCAAAGAAAATCGATGTGTAGACAGAATATTTGTAACATCATTTAGATTTGGCGCACGTCACAGCATCATAAAACACACGCTATAATGACAATGAAAACCACACTGCAGAGCTAAATTTTGTAATCGCATGCACACGCACGTGCAGAGACTGGGCTACCAAGCACCCTCATCACGCCCCAACGAGTCTAGTAAATGCTCCTTTCATGTAAAAACAATTTGCAAATCACACAATTAACTCACCAGAAAAAGATATCGGTCCTGGGCGCTGCCATTCTTGGCAGACAGCTTCAGCAGGTGGCCTTCCTTGATGAGCTCATTAGCAGGGTTCACAATGTCTTCCTCCCCACCGAGTCTTTCATACACTTCCAACAGTCTGTGCATCTTTTCCTTAAATGGACAAGTATATGGATATTAAAAGACACCCTTTGGTCTGTAGCCACACTTCCACACCATCCAGGCAAGATACTCAAGCCAACACAGACTGCTGACAGCTGCAGGACCCTGGATAAGAAATTGTAAGCTTGTCTCAAGTAAGGTAATATATTAAAAAAAGAAATGAAATCATTCTACTGCCAGTCATCCTTCTGTTCCTCTCCCATTTTTTAAACATGAGCTAACAGGTTATGAGAAGGTGCCAACAAAGAGTTAACTGAAAAATAGAGAGGGGTCCTACAGTCTTGTGCACAATAGCAGACCCTAATGATGGTGCATGGTTCACAGGAAATGTGAAAACAACAAAGTGTGTCACCTGGTTCTGAGTTTCTTGAATACTCTTTGTAAAAAGTACAAAATGGTGACAATTCTAATGTTTTGGCCACTGAACTTTCTGAAGTGTTTATGCATAAAAAACACAGACCTGATTCTTGCGACAAAAAAAAAAAAACAGTTGCTCTTGGAAGTAGTGATGGAAAGAGAGATCAGTGTTAACCAGTTATGCAAATGATTAGGATTTGCATATCAGTTACACTCATAACTGCCACTAGAGGGCTAAGTTGCTGGCTTACCACAAACAATCATTAAGTAACCGAAGGCAAAGAGCGAACAGCAGCAGTGTAACAGGTGTCAAGATGGGAGGCAGAACAGCCAGTCCTCCTCTCCTGCATGTTACATGGATACTTTCTCAGACCCGATTCATTCAGACAGTCACAGAGATCCAGTGCTATAAAAATACTGAGTCTACACTGGAAACAGGGTGCCAGTCCACTGCAGGTCACATTTGTACACAAGCACGCTCACAGACTGGCCCCAATTTATAGCCACCGATGATCTAATCTAAACTTCTCTGGGGATGTGTGAGGAAACCAGAGTACCTGGAAGAAAACCCAACTGTTAACAAGCAATTTTATTACACAGCTATGTGTCATGTAGGTTCTTTTGACCATGACCATGACATACGATCCCTAAGTGTATGCCATTTCCCAAAGCCTGAAATCCAAGCATGGCTGCTATGTCCCAGGAATTTCTAGGTCACATCCGAAGCAGTAAAGCATGTAAAAAGACATTTCTAAGACACAGATAGCCTATTTTGTTCTCTCCAAAGACTATAATTTTCATGGAAGAGCAAATGAAATTCTATGTTAAAAATGCTAAACATTGGTGGGTTTGCATGCTGGTTGTAATGGCTTTGCCTGATAATGACTGCCACGTGTAGACCCCCTTATGAGAAATAATTCATTTCTTTGCTTTAGCTTTACATTCATTCCTTACTTTTTACATGTTTGCAGTTCTGTTTTGAAATTTAAACCTCCACTTCTGGGTGAATAATTGCACTTTTGAGTTGACATCGATGGGCTTACGTGACTGCTTGAGGTGGATGGACTTTGGCTACATCCCTCATGAACCACAAGAGGAACTGCTCAAATTCTTTAGAGTTAGCAATTTACTCTGTAAATTGTGGAAAAGCTGAGGTGGCGGCTCAGTTTGGGCAGCCTGGTGCCATTCACCTCTATGGCCACAACTGACTTGGCTAAAGTTCCTTTACTTTAGTGATTAACTTTTAAAGAGTCATTCAATTATTTTTGTAATACATATAAGGTACTGGTAACTCTAACAACGTTAAAAAGAATAGTATACACCAATCATCCACAACATTAAAACCACTGACAGGGGAAGTGAATAACTTTGGTTATTTCTTTACAGTGTCGCCTGTCAGGGGGTGAGAGACATATGTTAGGCAGCAAGTGAACAGGCAGTACTTGAAGGTGACGTGGGCAAGCTGAAGGATCTGAGTGACTTTGACAAGGGCTAAAAAGTCATGACTAGATGACTGTGTCAGAGCATCTCCAAAACAGCTGGTGGTTATTACCTACCAAATGTGGTCCAAGGAAGGCCAACAGGTGAACCAGCAATGTTCATTGATGCACATGGGGAGTGAAGAGCTACTGTAGCACAAAATAAAATGTGTTGCTGGTCATGCGAGAAAGGTGTCAGAACACACCGTGAATCACAGCTTGCTGTGTATGTGCAGCCACAGACTGGAAAGGCAACAACAATGGGCACGTGAGTGTTAAAATATGGACCAAGGTAGCCTGGTCTGATGAATCATGTTTTCTATTCAGATCATGTGTGTTGTTTACCTAGGGAAGTGATGGCATAGGTTGTCTGACCTATGGGAAGAAGGCAAACCGGCAGAGGCAGTGTGACGCTCTGGGCAATGTTCTGCTGGGAAACCTTGGGTCCCGGCATTCATGTAGATGTTATTTTGACAAATACCAGCTACATAAAGATTGTTGCAGACCGTATACACCTCTTCGTGGTAATGGTATTCCTTGATGGCAGTGGCCTCTTTCAGCATGGTAATGCACCCAGTTACACTGCAAGAATTGTTCAAGAATGGTTTAAGGAACATGTCAAGGAGTTCAAAGTGTTGTTTTGGCCTCCAAATTCCTTTGATTTCAATCCAATCAAACATCTATGGGATGTGCTGGAAAAAGAATTCTGATCCATGGAGGCCCCAAATCACAAGTTGCATAAGTTAAAGGATCTGCTGCTAATGAGTTGGTGTCAGATACCACAGGACACCTTCAGAGGTCTTATGGAGTCCATGCCTTGATGGGTCAGAACTGTTTGGTGGCACAAGGAGGACCTGCAGAGTATTATTCAGGTGGTTTTACTGTTGTGGCTGATTGGAGTATAGAGATGATGTAGAATGAGGGCATTGCCTCAGTGCTGTGTATGAGCACTTTCTAATCAGTGTCACAAATTGTATTTCACATATTGGTGTAGCCAGCAGACTTTGCACTGAAATTGGGACAGGGTTGGATGTGACAGTAACTTTCTAGAAAAAAAAGTTTTCTCTACAAGCTTCTGAAAGTTTCTGTGCAGGGGGTTAGTCAACCCCTCGGAGAGTTTAAAAACAGGAGCCGCAGACAGTGAAAAAGAAAAGGCACTGAGTGTTTAAGGAGAGATGATGTGCTGGATAGGAGCTGACAAGGAGTCAGCCATACGTACATCTACAGGTGTGTTACACGTTGAAGTACTGTCATAACAAATGTAAGAGGACAAGACAAGGTAAGCCATGACTTGTCCCAGTGTCAAAGTGCGAGTTTGATGTTTTAAAGCTTTAGTCCATGCGAGTTTGATGTTTTAAAGCTTTAGTCCATAGTCCTAAGAGTGAGTAAGTTTGTTTATCTGAATTAGGATTAAGCATGTGCCGCATTTAATCAAACAACAAATACGGCTGTGCACTTAAGGGCTGACCTGCTGATACAGTGTCCCATCTGTGCCCGTCTCATTTCAGTGTCACATTACTGTCGTCCTGGTGCTTATCAATCACACCACATGCAAACAAAACAATTTCTTTACTAAAGATTTTATGTGCTATTCAGCAGTAATTCCTGTTTGCCGAGGTTAGAGATCGGTTGGTTCAGGTTTTTACCTGTACATTCAAATTCTTCAAAACATTACAGCTATGTCAGTAACATTTTAACAAGCATCCAGCCAAAACTCTGCATCAAGAACAGAGAACTATAATGCTTTGTGAAAGCCAAAAGAAGAAGTTTTGTTTCCTGAATTTAGCTCAGAGCAGAAATCAACGTGGTTCTGCATAAAGTAAATATTTAGAAGCATTTTTGCTTGTGTGACTACATCAACATCACTGTTAGTCTGTTAGACGGAAGTCACTCAGCAGGAGATTTAAAATTCTTGACTAAACTTGTGTTGAATGGCCTGTGTACGCAGCTACCATATAAGAAGGGCACTGAGCTTGTATTAATCAACGAGTGAGATAAGTCTCTAACGCACTTCTCACACTAGGCTGAGGAGGTGGTCTGGCAGGTGGCAAAGAGTAAGAGCCTGATGTGCGATCCTCAACCTCAACAGATGGCTTAGCCTTTTTTTAAAAAGGAATTTGCTGACACCCTTGCATCCCAATTAGCACATTATGATGCTGCCCATTGCAGTTCCTATTGGGAGATTTTATAATACACAGACTAAATATTCCTCTGTGCTTTAAATGAATTATTACTACTTTTTTTTCTAAGATAAAATGTTGATAAAATGTTAAGTGACAAGCTCTTCCTCTTTCTAAGACAGAGAACTAGATGGTTTGAGTAAAAATGGCTCATCATTTCCTGCTGTCTCGGGTCTCCTTGTGCCAAAATTATGTGCTTGTTTCAAGTGAGAAATGAGACATGAACTTCACAATTTTTGCATGAATGGAAAAATTGACTTATATGTTCTGTAGGGTGGGGTCAGGGTATTGGAAGGTCATTTTGGATATTTCTACTTACCATCTTGCGAATTGCTGCATTGGAATGATTAGCTGCCGTGGCAATGAGTTCCAGAGATTCTGTGGTAATTAAAAATATGATATGCATTAATATTGCTCAGCCAGACAAAGACCCCAAGCTCTACCATCCCATCTAGCCTAAAGTGAAGCAGGAATACTTGAACAAATGCTTTTTTGTGGTTTGGAAGCATTTTAGGTCTACCCTGCTTACCCCATACAATCTTGAGAGACAGGAAGAACTTCTGACGTTGACCCTGCTCTTGTCTCAATGCTTTGCTGCACATCTTTTTTGTAAGTTGCTCCTACTCTCAGGAGTAGTCTCCCTAGCCCTGCTACTACTAAAACTATGGCTGAAAAACCATTTTCTTCTTAGTAGTCTTCCAGGACTGTTCTTCCAATAAAAATCATCCTTCATCTTGTTTTAATTAAAACAGGGTTGTCAATTTCCGATGACTAGCCTTTTCCAGGCTCTCCATGCAGCTCCCAAAACTGCACTCTCATTTCAGTTTGATATTTTATTCTATTAATATCTGTTCTGTGAGGCTTGTTGTGATGCTGCCAGATATGTTGCCATTAATTATACTGTGAAGAGGCAATTCAATAAAGACTATTTCACATTACAAAACATTTCCAATAATTTTCAGTCAAAAGCCTTCATTTATATAATCTTAGCAAGTCAAAGTCAGTCAGCAGTGTGCTCTCTTGATGCCGGTCATGTATTGTGACATGGCCAGCAACTCACTCCAACTAGGCTGTGACTGGCTTCAGTAAAATCAAACAGGTCTGATTCTGTCTTTTAACTGAGGCATGCTCTTTGTTTATGAGGGCTGACAGCAACTGAATACTCAACCAGAAATATTATTCACATAATGCACTGAGAAGGAACAAGGAATGCGTTTATTTTGGACCTAACATACAGAAGAGAAACTCATCTGTTTGATGTCTTGTGTTTTACATACCACAACAGAATGAAAACAAGAAAAGATGGCAGAGATTTCGGCTGAACTATTTGTACCTGTTAACCCTTTGTACAATGCTGGCTTCATGAGACAGTCACAAAAAGAACTAAGCACGACAACACTGGGAGGTTGTCACTGAGTCGTTTAAATTGACATGGTCTGCCAATGACATCAGTCGGCAAATCTGATGTACTCTACCACTAGATGCCAGGTAATGTGACTTAAGCAGACCAGGAGACAGATTAATAATAACTTACAGCGCTGATTAGCTCAGTTTTGTGTACCAGACCTCCACACCACCATGGATGCCTGCTGAAGAAGTGGGATGTTGGAAGTTTCAAATTGCTCAGAAGGAAGGGACTATGCTTAAAGGATTTCTGACTGAGTATTGTCACAGATAAAGGTCTTTGCCTAAATCTTCTTACTTTCTGCATCCTTCCTGTCTGCCGCGTCCTCTGGCAGCTTCTTCAGGTAGTCCTTGAGGAGTAGCTCATAGCGAGGAATGCGCTGCACTGGCTCCAGCATATGATGCTGCAAGGTCAAGTTACCACACACGTCCTGTTTCTGTTGGAGAGGAAAGAAACAAATTACACAGCCTGTCTCGAGATCCAGTTTCCAACCACCAGGACTGCTGTTGATGCTGCGCTTTCGGTTGGTTGTTCTACTCAGCACCTGAAATATTGTCAATCGTGGAAATCTGTTCCAAATACACTCTTGCTGTCACGTCTCCTGGCCACTATCATAACAGGGCAACAAAGCAAATACATATGTAGCCCTGCACACTCTTCCTCTGAATTACTAGCACACCCCTTATGCGCTATAATTTATGTGTCCACTTTAGCATTGTCTGCGCATATGAGGATACTGGTTCTGTAAACAGATCTGTTTCTTTATGTGTACAAATTCTTTATACTTCAATTTTACCTGAGAACTTGACCACAACAGAAAAATAAACTGGATTGATTATTACTGATCAAGCACTCAATTACGTGGTAAAAGCAGTTGTATTTAATACAGTGAACACACACAATTATTACACTACTCAAGGTTTATTCAATTCTAACTGACAGTAACTGAGAAAACAGTGGCTTACTGAACTTATCATTGCAGAGCAGTAGGCACTATTATTTGTTTTGCATAATGCTTTAATCCTATAAAAATCTAAACAATGTCTATCAATAACCTAAGGGAACTGACAATCAAACCAAAACAAATTATACAGTACATAAAAAATAAGACAGAGGAAGACTGCCAAACCTCTTCATACAAAACATACAATCAGATGCAAAAGCAAGCTTTGTCAAAGCATCAGCAGTGCAGGACAGTGCAGAGCAGTGCGTAGCTCAACACCCGAGAAGAACCAATTCGTTAATTCAATTTACACGCCCTCTGACAGTTCAAGAGTAGTGACGTCCAGTGTGAGAGCATTACAATTCAGTGACTTCCTGTCCTCTGTATTCATTTTCACTGTATTTCATTTTTATACACAGAAGTTCAATATGGTGTCCCGCAGGGCTCAGTACTGGGACCTTTACTGTTTTCACTTTACATGCTTCCACTTTCATTAGGAAACATAATGTTAATTTTCACTCGTATGCAGATGACACCCAGTTATACTTTTCGTTTAAATCAAATTAAGTTTTCTCCGATGTTGTCTTTAATTAGTTGTGTTAGTGAATTAAAGGAGTGGATAAATGAGAACTACTTGTCTTTAAATACAGATAAAACAGAGATGTTAATTGTTGGTGGGAATGACGCTGATCACAGTAATATTTTGTCATCATTTAACATTTATCATTGGAATCCCAATTAATTTTACTGAATCACCCCGCAATCTAGGAGTTATCTTTGACTCTAGCATGTCATTTAAAGCACATACTGTATTACAAAGTTGTCCAAAACATGTTTCTTCCATCTTAAAAATGTTAGGAAATTAAGGCGCTTTCTAAATAAACAGGATTGTGAGAAATTAATTCATGCATTTATCTCTAGTAGGATTGACTACTGCAATGCGGTGTTCACTGGATGTTCAAACTGTTCTCTATACAGCCTCCAGTTAATCCAAAATGCCGCTGCAAGAATTATTACAAGAACAAGAAAATATGAACACATAACTCCACTTCTTAAATCCTCTCACTGGCTCCCGGTTAAGTTTAGGGCAGATTTCAAAATCCTCCTTTTAACATATAAAGCATTAAATGGCCAAGGTCCGGCTTACTTGTCCGAACTTATCATGACTTACAAACCAGAGCACACATTAAGATCTCAAGATGGTGGTCTGCTTATGATTCCAAGGATTAATAAAATAACAGTGGGAGGTCGAGCTTTTAGTTACAGGGCCCCTAAACTATTGACTGGTCCTCCTGCTTCTATAAGAGATGCCCCTTCGGTCCCAGCTTTTAAATCTCGGCTGAAGACTCACTACTTCAGTTCAGCATATCCTGACTAGAGCTGCTGATTAACTGTACAGACTGCATCTCTGTTGTTAGTCATTAGCACTAAAACATAAGTAACATGATAGTTATAATTTGAATACTAACCCTCACATATTCTGTTTCTGTTCTCGGTACTCAAATGTGACAATTGGTGCCACGGCCCTCCTGCCAAGTTGTTTGCCTGCCTATGGTAAAGTCATCCCTGATGGAGGATCACAGGAATCATGGGAAAAAGGGGTCCTTTCATCGGATTGGCTGGCCGAGCAACGTTTCAGCCATGGAATGGCCAAATGGGGAGGCAGCTTGATGGATGAGGTCTCCAGGACTCTAAAACTATCCAAATCTTATTATGTGATATCATCTACTGTTCAATTCTGCTACATACTTCTAAAATTTTTATTATTATGCTGTATTAAGGATTTGTTCTGTTCTGTGTATGTATTGTATTGACCCCCTTCTTTTGACACCCACTGCACGCCCAACCTACCTGGAAAGGGGTCTCTCTTTGAACTGCCTTTCCCGAGGTTTCTTCCATTTTTCCCTACAAGGTTTTTTTTTTGGGAGTTTTTCCTTGTCTTCTCAGAGAGTCAAGGCTGGGGGGCTGTCAAGAGGCAGGGCCTGTTAAAGCCCATTGCGGCACTTCCTGTGTGATTTTGGGCTATACAAAAATAAACTGTATTGTATTGTATTGTATTTTGGAGGAGACAGTGCTTCTTTTTTCTGTACCCAGACAATCTCTCTCCATGTTCCCCACTGCCAGTGTGATTTTAAGTCGATCCTTCCCATATTGAACACTGTAATGAGACTGGGGACCCAATAGGAAGAGGACTAAGCGAGTGATAACGTATTTTTAAAGCTTGAGCCTTACAAGATTACATAACTTGCTTAAGGTCACAGTGGGTCAGGGACAGATTTGAAGTACAAACTTTGAGGTTTCCAGTCTAGTACTTTAGCCATGGGCCATGTATGCAGTATCCTTTGTTTTTTTTCTGTCCTCCTGGCCATCGGACCTTACTTTATTCTTTGTTACTTATTATTGCCTAATCTTATTTTTATATTTTTCTTTTTTCTTTCTTCATCTTGTAAAGCACTTTGAGCTCTGTATACTTTATATGAAAATGTGCTTTTGAAATAAATGTTGTTGTTCACAAATCAAGTATTAAAAGAAGAGATGTCTACAACTACGGTAATTCCAAGTATTTGATGACATTTATTTAACGCTGATGTTTTAATTGCTGTTAGACATGTCTACTGCTCTTTCAATACAAATAATAATAATTGTCATAGTGACTGGAGTCTAACAGCCTCTGGTTCACTTGAGCCCTGGAGAGACTGGCACAGTAGAGTCAAAAACAGATTTGAAGTAGCTGCAACAGAACAGCAACACTTAATCATATGGACAGCCAACAAAATGATACATGCAGCAAGCGCATACAGCATAATTACAGGTGCCAGAGGACCATCCCACATGGCGTCAGCTTTCACCACCTTTAACAGTGTTAACATACTGAGGCACATTCCTCCAGTGATGGTATTTTTTTATTACAACACAATAAATCCCAGCTGTAATAAAAATAAAAAAGAAAACAAGACACAAGGACAAATATGGACAAAAATAAATGCAGAAGATACAACCCACTCCCCAGAACTACCTGGAAAAAGAGGGGCAAACATCAGAAGACCTACGAGTTCTCTGTGCCTCCAACAGCTGTACTGTAAAAAGCAGAGTTTGCAGATCAAGACGCGATCAAGTTGTAAAAAACCAAAGGAAAATAGCCAGCCATCCACTTTCTGAATTGTATTTATTCCAACACGAGACAGTGGGGTTGGAGTATCAGACACAGAATGTCAGCCCACTAGAGGACTTGTTTATTTCAATTTATTCTGTGCCAAATAGGACAACAAACCACTCCAATTGGAACCCCTTTTTATCAGAGGAAAACAAGTTACCATAAATCACCTAGGAGTCTCTGGCCATTTCACCTTAGGACATGTAAATAACAAAGGCACATTCTGGAGGGGCACAGACTTTTTCTATACCTTACCTGATCTGTACCGATGTAAGTGCTGAACAAGTAGCTAAGAGTCACAAGTTTACTGAGCCAATGGTCAAAAAAAATAAACATTAACTCCTTCATACCACACTAAATATGACAGATAAACCACTGGCTCAGGCTCAAGTCACTTTCTTGTTTGTGGAAGCAACTTGAGATAATGCAAGTTTTGTTACATTGTGCATTATCCTGAAGGAAATATCCATTTCAAAAAAGAGCAGAAATTTGGGGACTCTGTGACACAGAAATGAGGCTCATTTCATATTAAGAGGTGTAACATGTGTCAAGAAGACATTCAATGCACCATTATAATAACACCATCAGTCTGCTGTTTACATAAAAATCTGACCTTAACATCTACATATCACAGCAGAATCCAGGATTTACTATACCAGATGAAACCTTTCTGACCATCAGTTGTCCACTTTTGTCAATCATGTGCCCACTGTAGCCTCATACCCCTATTCTTAGCAGGCAAGAGGTATGGTCTCCTGGAATTCTAGCTCATCTGCTTTAAGGTCCAATGCATAGTGCTTTTAGAGATCCCTATTTCAAACACATGTTCTTTGAGGATTGGTGACCTTTCCATTACCTTGAAGTGGCAGTTCTTTTCATATTTCTTTCTTTAACAAAGTATTTTCACACAAAGATCCGTCATCATTAGATTTTTTTTTTGTTTTGTCACACTAACACTAGAGACTGTAGTGTTTGAATGCCCAGAAGGGGTTTTGTAGATGTTTGTTGTCAATAATCATACCACGGTCAAAGTCGCTTACATAGAACATTTTGCCCATATGCTATGCATATATTGAAGCTATGTCCACACTACTACATTTTCTTTAACTAAAATGATCTCCATCCACGGTAGGATTTTTACACTGTTTTCAAAAGAATTTTAATTCATACTGGATGTATTCTGGCATGCTTTTAAGCCCATTTTGCAGTCACCAACTGATTTTCTCAGTTGACATGAATTTCAGCTACAGTGGCCATTGCTTCACATTCAGTATAAGACTGGTTGTGATGCCCAGTTGCATCTTACAATTGGGCTCTTGCACGATCAGAAGAATTGTCATGTCAGAAACTTCATTTGGTTGGCCTGTAGTTTTAGAAGACTCATGAGCCGATTTTCTGATGTTACCATTAAACTTGCAGGAATTCATTATTGTAGTGACCACAGTGAATGGGCGTTGCACACGTATAGTCTGAGCACCCGCGTCATTTCATGTCAATCGGACTGAATGTGCTGTGCTGTTTGAACACATACAGTATATGAGTGACAATTCTATTGTGCAGCATGACTAGCCCTTTGACCACGATTTCTAAAAAAGTGCACAAAAATGCAATTTAGATGCATACAGGTAAGCAACATGGTATACAATACTTTTATGTCCGCTATGATCAGATATTTTTTTTTTCTTTGGTGAAGGGTAACCAATCAAATAATGAAACATTTAATGAGCAGGATCCAGTCAAAGCAAGAACCAACCAGTTCCTGCAGTGCTCTGTAATTTATGGTAATCTCTGAAGGAAACAATACAAAACTGAGGAGTAATAATACGCGTAAGACCAGCATATCAGTATAGATCAGAAATCCACAGGCACCGAGAGATATCAAGACTCATAGATGTACCACCAGGCCTCATGTTTATGAAGTGTTAAACCTCAAGTCAGACATTTTGCTCAGAAGTTCTGACTTTAATATAACATATATTAAACTACAGTTCAAAAACTGTTTAATACTATAGTAGAATGTCACACTTCACTTTTCGTATTATTTTTAGACATTTTAATAAAGGACGATGGTCACTTCTGGTTTTACAAAATATTTGCCCCTTAAATCATATACAGCTCAGTGACACCCCAACCATCCATACTCACCTGGATGCTGTGAACAACACTTTTGAACTGAGATGACCGCTGTGTGTGCGTATTCACTAGGTCCATAGCTCTGTCAAAGTTTTTCACATATTCCCCATACATTTTGAGGAAAGGAGCCAGCTTTTGGAGAATGTCACCTATTCGAGGATTCTCATTCCTTAAAAAATTGAGAAAAGGATTGTTAAGAGGTGACATTGCACAGGCCAGTGTGTAAAATATAATCTGTATACAATATTCAGACTCGTTTAAGCTAAAACATGTAAAGATCTCAAGTGCTCCCTCACTCTTTACATTGCTGTATCTGTCACATCTCGTAGCAGACTATAATATGCAGAAGATCGTATGTTGGTACAGGGCTTGCCACGCTGCCACACAGTGTCTGGTTCCTCAGGACATGTGCTCTAAATGATCACCTTTGAATTGCTGTGGTGTGAATTTGTTTTCTGGTAATGGACTGTAAACTGTTCAGTGGTCACCACAATTCATATAACTCAGATATACCTAACATGAGCTATTCACCTATACTGTACATATGCAATATTGTTATCAGTAACTTTGAGTTTAGTGATTCTGGTTCCTTAACCACCTTAGCATTACAGTTTTTCTTGAAAAAACATGTTAAAAGAGTTGAATTTTTTGGCTTGAAAAATTACATATTTATTAAATATGATCTTTCTACTGTAAAACATTAAAACTACATAGTCAGAAGTGTAGAAAGTTTAATAATGATAGAAATAATAATAATAATAATGAATAAAAATAATCCTAATACCGTATATACTGTCAAAATGTGTGGTATATCTTGAAGCACGGTGGAATACATAATCCAACGTCATAGTCGAGACAATAATAATGGGATTCTTTCTGGATTTTCTTTCCAGACTGATCAGCTTTTGAAAAGCACACTACACACGTGCGATTAACACGCGTGTCACTTTCGATTTCACTGTTCATTTCAATTTCTCTGCCTGAAGAAACATTCACTTTGTCATCACTGCTCGTATCACTGCCAATAGCGGACGATACCTGGGCTGCTGAAAAACGTTTCTTACAAATTATGAGGCTAGAAGAAGCTGTGTCTGCACCATTGCCTGGGTAACACTCGGGCCTGACATTTATGCAAGACATGCCTATATTGTTTCTTGAGCAACGCTTGGCACTAACAGTGTTGGCACTTTTACAGCCAGAGTAATCTTCAGGTCTAATGCTTACGCGAGATGCGGCAATATAGTTGCCCAAATGACGCTCGAGACTAACGCCTTTAGCTCTGTTTTTACAGCCCAAGTGACACTCGGGACTAACGCCAAGGAGATTAGTACATGATGTGCCATTCCAGCTTCTAATACTGTAGGTAACTCAGTAATCCTTACTCAAGCAAGAAGAAAATAAATAAATAAATGCTTCCTCACAAGTTGTTAAAATAAGTGTATTGTGATAATCTTTACCATAACCTGTTTCCTCCCCAGTATTCATGACTTGGATCGAGAATACATTTGCTATCAACTAGGTTCCAGCTGCCATTGAACTTCTTCCACCACAAGTTGATGTGCCTTTTGTGTGAGATTTTTAATGCTGCCATACTGCATGCTTTCCCATTTACTTGCTCCAGAGAACTTTCCAGATCCTTAGAACTCTTTGCTTTGGCAACCAATTTTCTCAATTTGATCACGCTCAGTCTCCCCAATCCTTTATTGTTCCTCTATACCCTGACCCTCTTCCTATCCTTCACTATTTTCTAGTTACATCATACATAATATGCATGACCATATAACTTGTGCATTTAAATGGCTTCTGATTAGGTTTAATTTAACACTCTTCTTTTAACATACAAAGTTATAAAAGTCTAAGTTTCTCAAAATGTTGAAGAACAATTTCATTTTTATACTCGTGACTATAAACTGCAATCTCAAAATCTTAAGGTTTAGATAGTTTCTTATAAGTGCTGAGATTAATGAAACTATGGAAGGATGGACAACCTATAGGACCCCACTGAAATAATCTACCTACCATTTTTCACAGTATAAATTAAGACTCAAGACAAGCACAGCATACTCTTATTGACGCTTCGTAAGTTTCAAATGCACACTCTTGGGACCACACACAGTATAGACCAAGGGCTTCATAATGTTATCTGGAGTCTGTAAGTAGTCCCCAGAGTCTACTCAATAGTGGACACTGGGCAAGGATTAAAAGTCCCTCGGACCGCCAGTATGGTGAGCTTGGAGATGGGTGTGGAGTAATAGTTAGATGCTCACAAGGTGGGAGGCAGAGTGGCTAGACCAGAGAATAAAGGTGTGCAAGAGTGTGTCATACAGAAGATGAGAATGGCTACAAGATACTTGATTGGGTAAGCCACCCCAACAGCACACTTCTGAACTGCCTACATATGGCTAAACAGGCATCAGTTTGTTGTTTTTCCTCTGTTCTGTTTTTACTTTGTGTTCTTCTCCCACTGTACTCCCCTTGGTTATTATTTTGATTACTGTGGCCATGGGTCACTGCATCCCAGGGTCACATGAGCTGCAGGTGCCCCGAAATTGAAGATGTATGGAAAAAAAAAAAATTTATAAAAAGAAAGATTTCTGCTGGTACATTGGTCGAGTCCTCTTTATCCTCTTTATCGTTCACTGCTAGTCACACAGTCATCCCTACCCATCACCAGTGAATTGTAGATAGTGACAAGGGCGACTGTTGGACAGCATTTGCAGCGTTCTTCTTTTAACATATAAAGTTATAAAAGTCTTAGCTTCTCTTAAAGTTGAAGAGAATTTTATTTTTTATCCTCCTGAGTGTAAATTACAATCTCAGTATCTAAAGGTTTCTTATAACTGCTGAAGGACAGCTGAATACAGACTATCTCTGTATATATAATCTTCATTTGTATCTTGATCTTTCTTTGTCCGCGAATAAATTAGAAGAAGAAGCACTAGATGGCAGTAGAGAGACAGCTAAAACATAGGCATTGCATTAAGAATCTCCTCCAGGCTTATACTACTGAAGACTGTAGTACTCCAGTCACACCTCAAAACACAGACATTCAAACTAAACAAATTGTTGTGCTTTAAATTAACTAAAGAGATCTTCATTTAGATCTTGATCTTTGTTTGTTCACGAATTCCACGCATGCGTAGACCACCTTCCAGTTTAGTATGTTGTTGTTACTCACGGATGTCAACAATGTGCCGGAATAACAAAAGGGGTGGTGCACAGTGTTACGCTGGTTAGCTCCTGAGGCCTGGTTAGACAATGAGATTGCTGAAGATAAAAGGTACATGCCTACGTAACATATGAATGAAAGAAAGACAGTGGGTAAAATGAATGACAACGTAACAGCACATTCCAGAAATTATTATTGTTACGTTGTAGCCGGCGAGTGCTGCGCGTCTCACAGTTGTACCGTGTCTGGCTCACATGTCAGTGAAGTGATCCCTATTTGTGCTTTAAAGAGCCTGGATACCTATGTGTCCTCCTTTTATAACCATTGCTCCGTGTATATTGCCTTACTCTTTTGGATTGCCACAAAGCAACCTGAGAGATTGGAGAAAGGTTAAGAAGAGATTGTGAGGGGAAACGACAGCGTTGTGAAAACGAGATGGACTGTGAACGGATAGAAGCAGAAATGCTCCTACACCACCACATAATTACGATTCGGACAGTGATTCCAAGTAGGCCGTTCCTATCGAATCAATATCCAAGGGTTTTCTTTTGTAATTTTGTTTCCCTTATAAAAAATCATAATGCTGTGCAACGAAGGGCCCAGTTCATGACTGGCAGCCGCGTTTAAACAGGGAGCCCTTCACAGACAACTTTAACAAGCGCAACGTAGTTGGGCGCACATGGCTAGTTGGAATATAAAGCACATTAAGAAAAAGTGGTTTGTCTTATTAGTGACAGTTCCTTAGCAATGGCCAGTGACAGCATTCTAGCTGTAGTGATAGGGAAGCATAGAAAGGTGATGATTTTGCATGAACGGAAAACTCTGTCACCACTTCTGAATATGCACGGTGTAACAAAAGTACTGAGAAAACTTTAGAAACTGCCATTTACTGTCATCCTGGGTGCAAGGCAGATTTGTCATGTACAGACGATCCCTTACAGAATTTCAGTTTGTTAATAAGTGATGACATATCAGCTATGGTTGACAAATCACGTGAACTGGAAAGGTTGCTTAGCAATGAAGTGATGCAAACTGTACCTCGTATAGTTATACAGTTGGTAGCATCTCTGCTGAACAAAATGTACAATTTATTGGTAGCTGGACAAAAGTGCCCTAGAGTATGCAAACTGGTGAAAAACTAAACCTGTCAATGTGTTTTTATTTTTATTTCCATCCATCCATTATCCAACCTGCTATATTCTAACTACAGGGTCACGGGGGTCTGCTGGAGCCAATCCCAGCCAACACAGGGCGTAAGGCAGGAAACAAACCCCGGGCAGGGCGCCAGCCCTTCGCATGGCACACACACACCCACACACCAAGCACACACTAGGTACAACCTGCATGTCTTTGGACTGTGGGAGGAAACCGGAATACCTGGAGGAAACCCACGCAGACACGGGGAGAACATGCAAACCCAGGTCTCCTTACTGTGAGGCAGCAGCGCTACCCACTGCGCCACCGTGCCGCCTATTTTTATTTTGTATTTTTAATTTATTTGTATCTATTTTTATTTTTGTTTTAAAAGTTTTTTACTTTAACTGTAAAAATTGCTAGGTGCTAGCTTAATGGTTTTTAATGTTTTCCTCCCTCTCTCCTTCTCATTCTTTCACAATAGAAAGCAGAACGATCAAACTCTCTTTCTTTTGAATAGCTGACATTCTGTGTTCTGATGTCTACCAAGTAGAATTGTCAGCTTGGCATTTCATGCTCTGTCTCTCTCTGTCACTCATCATCTCAGATGCTGTTTCTGCAATTTTTATGGCTATCCATACACCTTCTATATACTCTTGCACTTCAATGAATATTCCTGTTAAGAGTGACCTGTGACTCTGTTCATTTTGCTGCTGAATAACTGTGGCAGTTTTATAAATGTTTCAATGTTTAACTGTATTAGGGTAAATCCCTGCAATGCCTGGAAAGGGTCTGAATACCATGTTAAAAAAACAGATGTCATTTCTGCAAGCTGGGATCTTTTTATTGTTTTCTCAGTTTTTTGCTTACAGTATCTTAATATAATATCACCATACAGTTCCACTTAATTTATTAGTATTTATGTGAAATAAACCTAGATTTAAATAATATAGAATATATATCTCTGTGTGTCTATTGCATAATTCTGTTTAGCATAGTATTTTGTGATTTGTTTCATTTTACTTTTGCTTATTATCCTGAGGGGCTCTTGTAAGTGATACCAACGACTGTGCCTGAGCTGGAAAATCAGGATGAAAACGACAGTGATGAAAAAGCAAAATCAAAAGAGAGGTCCAAGCACAAAGTAAAGTCAAAAATAGGAATTCAAGCAATTAACAGTAACAGAGCTGAAAATGACAGGAAAAACTCAAAGTGAAAAAAGGTACAAAGTCAGAGGTAAAAAAGCCAAAAATTGAAATCAGCAAAGAGCAAGCATGCATGTCAAGGTCTTTTTTGACCCCAATATAAGGATAGTGTCAGTAATACGCCATCAGGTTTTATAGTACCAATATGATGATATCACATGTATAGAGATATCAATCACATGACAAGCGATTGCAGTAGAAACGATAAACAAGATGAAAGCATTCAAAGATAACAGACACAAAATGACAACTCCTGATAAAATTTCAAAATGATGTTGCATCAAATTAATCAAACAACTAAATGAATAAACAACAAATCTATATTAATAAAAGGCAAAGCCCTCACTGACTCACTGACTTACTCACTCACTGACTCCCTCACTGACTGACTCGCTCATCACTAATTCTCCAACTTCTCGTGTAGGTAGAAGTCTTAAATTTGGCAGGCTCGTTCCTTACAGGTTACTTACAAAAGTTAAGCAGGTTTCATTTTGAAATTCTACGCGTAATGGTCATAACAGTCGACAACGTCCGCCATGTTAAAATTTCTTATTTATAGCCCCATCTTCACGAAATTCGGTAGGCGGCTTCCCTGCGCTAACTGAAACCGATGTACATACTTATTTCGGTGTGTAACAAAGGTGCTATATAGGCGCCTGACCCGACACAGATGGACACGGAGGCACGTATAAAAAGCACAAGACTTTATTTTTCTTCAGTTGTGGGACACGTTTTCCCTGTGCCACACAGCTCAAACACAGTCCGAAAGCACAAGCACAAACACAAAACAATCATCTTCCTTTCTTTTACCACCACTCCTCCTCAAGCTTCGTCTCCTTCCTCCCAACTCTGGCTCCTTGAGTGGTGGTGGCTGGCCCTTTTGATAACCCACCCGGAAGCATTCCAGGTGATTGACCACCTGGTCCTGATTGCACTCCCGGGTGGGGCTGAAGACTTGTCCAGCCGGGCTGTTGGAAGCAGACAGCCCCCCCTAGCGGCCACCCCGGGCCCCAACCAAGCTGTGGAGGACTCCATCTCCCATGGAGCCCTGTGGGGTTGGGGAATCACCGTCGGCCAGGGAGGCTGCCACCAAGCGTCCCGGGGGAGGTATTGGACTGTCCATGTTGGCTCCACCGGAACATAAGCAGCAGGGACGTCCCTGCCGGGCATGGGACCCGGCTGTCCATCACAGGTGGTATGACGCCACTGTCGGCCACCATATTGAACTTTCCAACGTCACTAATTCTCCAACTTCCCGTGTAGGTAGAAGGCTGAGATTTGGCAGGCTCATTTCTTACAGCTTGTTTACAAAAGTTAAGCAGGTTTCATTTCGAAATTCTGTGCGTAACGGTCATAACGGTTGACAATGTCCGTCATGTTAAACTTTCTTATTTATGGACCCATCTTCATGAAATTTGGTAGGTGGCTTCCCTGCACTAACTGAAACCGATGTACGTATTTATTTTGGTGGTATGACGCTACTGTCGGCCGCCATATTGAACTTTCCAATGGTCTTTGTTACTTATGGGCCCATCTTCAAGAAATTTGGTACTCAGGTTCCCAACACTAACTGAATCCTACTTGCGTACATATATACGCGCCCATAGCCTGCAGCTCGGTCGCCGTGTCAGGCGCCGTTGGGTCCCCCATCCCAACGCGTCCCACGTTGTTGGCTGCCTGCCGATATAAGGCCATACGTTGCTCCGGTCTCTTTATTCCCTTCCTTGCTTCGCTACAGGATTCACGTCTCTCTGCTGATAACTGCAGCCTTTTCATTTAATCCATGCCTTCTCCGCTGTTTTATTGTTCGTTTATTACGATTATAGTTATTGTGTAGGTATTTTAGACTTACTTTACATTGTTCAGGTACCCATTTCCTTTATCTTTCCAACCGTATCCCCATTAACATGTCTATCGAGGTGATCACCATCGATCAAATAACTGTCAATTACCGAGTGGTTTCCATGCCCGGAGATGGCACCTGCCTTTTCCATTCTCTGTGTTACATATTGCACGGCCATATCAGGCTCACTCTTGATATCCGGAGGAACATTGTGTCTTACGTATTGAATGACTGGGACAGGTTCAAGGTGTTGACTGATGATGGTACAGGAGATAATTATACTACACAGGAGCACTAGAAGAGTGAAATGCTTAAGCCCTTCACCTATGGTTCTGCATGTGAATTGATGGCTGCCGCTGAATTGTTCGGTTGTCGCTTTCAAGTGTACCAAAATGGCCAAATATCTTACACCTTTGGACAACCGCCAATGCCTCTTAAACATCTTAGATTGACAGGTGACGATTTGAGTAGTGGACACTTTGATGTTTATGAATGTTTAAACTCTCAAAAGCTGGATGTGAAGTTATCGATGAAACTGGTTGTATACTTACAACGCTTGACAGATGCCAAATGTCACTTCAACACAAGTCCTGCAAATACTAACGTAATTGAAACAAACCATGAAACTCAAACCGATTATGACAGCAGCAATCCAAGCTGTCAGATTTAAAACAAGATTACTGTTCACATGGCCAACTGTACGTTGCATGCTCAAGAGTAAGCTCAATGCCCAGCTTGGTCATATTACAACCGGAGGGCCGAACTCACAATGTGGTTAACAAAGAGATCCTTAACAAATAATTATTAGCATATTTTCCCTCAGTTTAAAAAGGTTTACTTTTCTTCTTAATAAAAATTTTAAGGCAGTACTTCGCCGCTGCGAAGCGTGGGTATTTTACTAGTACGTAATATAAACAGTACCAAAATTTGCCACCATTACTGACTATGAGTACTTTCAATAACCTTTAGCTCCTTATATCATATAATATGCACAGAAAAGTTATTACACAGGTGGACATGAATCATTTTATTTAAATTTATTACTTCACCTACCACTCAGCTGTGATTCTTGTCTTCAGTTCAGGAAGGAGGAATTGTTCATGGAACCGGTAGATTGAGGAGATGTTTGAAAAGATGCCATTGATGACATCTGTTTGAATTCCAGCTTCTGTTAATTTTGTGCAAAAGACCTGTAAAACAGGAAAATCAGGTGTGTAATGAAACAGCCGGCTCCTTCAGGCAGAAGCTGTGATTCTGGGCGATGAGCAGACTAGTCTAGCCCGTCTCTCATTATAGATTATTTGGCATTGTTTCCCTATTCAGGAACTTGAAGCCTTTTTCTTAGCTTAAAATTTGTTGGGCAACTCTCCCAGAATGAAACTATTGGAATGGCAAATATATGGAGAACCACTGAAACCCACAGCGTGCCTCCACCCTACATAATATGAACTATAAGCCAAAAATGGACCATGAACAAGCATTATACTTCTCACCATGCCCTGGAGGGGCCTGAGTGTCCCTCAGATGAAACTATGCGTAGGGGTATGAAGTGATTTTGTCCCCTCTGACCCATGACTGTTATCACAAACTGGCACATTAGGCTCACCCCATAAGCATCTACAGCACGACAGACACACCTGGTCCAAGAGATTGAGTCTCTTCACGTAGGCCTCTTCAGTCTGCAAAAGCTCACTGGCAATGTTGAACAGCTTCTGTGGCACTGAACACTGCAAAAAAAGGAAAAGAAAAAATGCAACTAGTGGATCAAAGAGGGAGTGAACAAGTCCCTTCACATAAAAAAATACACACAAACTGTTGTACTATAGTCACTTTTGAAAGGCACTATACAAAATGTACTGTTTTATATGTAGTCTGAAGTGAATTAGGCATCAGAAAAGACCATACTAAACTGAAAGGAAACACAAAAACCACACGGAAACAGTGGGCAGCTTGGCGTTCACTATCACTGAAATGCAGAAATCATGAGAAAGAGAAGCCATATTAAGAGCATGGGAAGAGTAAATGCAAGCCAGTAACCTAGCTCATGTTGGTCTGCCAATCTATTCTTACCATTGCCAGACTATGGGCAGGACTCCTAGAACTCTACAATCCCACTTCACTAATAACAATACTGATAATTCACAGGTACTGGGACACAAACATGGTTGCACAGTGTTTTTTAAAGCTACAGAGGTGGTATGAGTGTCTTCCTTTCTACAGAGGATACAGTGTATACAGCTCAATAAAGAGGGTACAACTCTTTGTGTAAAAAAGCAATGTTCATAAAACTGGGCATTGCTCTATTGAAATTGGGCACAACATCACATCAAGACAGGTAGACCTTTCTGTAAAATGACAACAAGTCAATATCTGACAATAAGGCCCTATTTTAAAAAAAGAGAAACTCAGCAAAATGGACACAGGCCTATAAAACAGAATATGAAAATGTGTTAAACTCTCTGTGAATGAAACAGTTCCACTTCATTTGAAATTGAAACAACTTTCTGCAGATTTGGTTCAATTTTTTAAAATAAGTCACAGCTAGTCCTGCAAAAGGTGCTTATTGAGATAAAATCCTACAGAGGTGGCAACAATGTCAGAAAAGGCAAAATTCTTTACAAAGTGGATATAGGAATGACTAACATGGTTCTAGATCTCTTAACTTAGCACTGTGGAAAACAGCATTGGCAGGACCTTACAGGCAACATAATATTATAGGGTCATTATAGGTTTATATGTTCATAGGGTCAGTATTGTCATGTGTACAGAATAAAGTGAAATTCTTACTTGAAAGTGGTAATCATTATGCAACACATTGCCACTCTTCAACACCATGATTATTACGTAGCTGTATATTACCTCAAAAATTCTGTCTTTGTTACCTGAAAAATCTCTTAACATAGTTTACAATATTTCACACAAGTAACTTAGTATATAAATGGTTCACTACTTAAACATATGAGGCAGACCTTGAGTGTCTCTAGCTGTTCTTCCTTCAATGAATCGACAGCTTCATGTTCCTCACTGCTGCCTTCATCCAGGTCACTGTCCTCTTCATCTTGAGTCGAGTCTCTCTTATTGTCCACTGGGGTGGCATTGCCAGTTATGACTTTTCTCTCCTCTTCTTCTATCTTCACCTCATTATCAGGGACATTCTCTCTCTTCTCATCTTCATTGAAGGGTTCTCCATCTGTATGGCAAGAGGGGCTATCGATCCCACTGTCACGATTGGGTATCTTGCTGCTGCTGTTCTGCTCCTGATTGTCACTGCTTTCACAAGGTGCTTCAGTTCGTGATGTGTTGCAGGATGTGGAATAGGAATCCCCCGATCTCTTCAGATCATCTGTGCTTATTTCTTCAACTTTCAGCAAACCAAAGTTGGAAAGCTCTACCTCAGCAGGGGTGCCACTGGATACCTGCTGCTTGGAGCTGGCGTCCCCAGACAGTTCTTGAGCAGTGTCCATACTGAGTGGCAGGTGAAAATGGTCTCCTCGGAACACTTCCTTGATCAGCACCCTACAAAACATAGCAACAATTAAGCATCCTGTGATGAGATATAATTTGGCACAGCAATCCTCCTGCATAGCTTCAGATTCCTAGGTTTGAATAATGAAGATAAGCAACATGGTACTGAACCTTACTTTCAAGTCAGTCTCTTGGCAACTAATTAATGTCAATATCTGGAGACTATGCAGAACAAAAGACAAATGCACTTGCACAAAATCACAATTCACAAGACAACACAAAAGTAAGCACACAACTGGAGACTGGCAGGATGCAACTTCCTTGGCTTCTCACCAAACCAGCATCTTCATTCCTATTAAAATCTTATGTTCTAAAACTTACAAGTCTCACTCTTTCTCTGTAAGCAAGCCGCTCAAATATATGAATATATGGTAATCAATTACTTGTTCTTCAACAATTAACTAACCACCAACAGTGTTGGCAAGCTGTGAGACCGTGAAAGTAGTAAGAGCAAACTAGCTCATCATACAAGTGCTCTTGAATCTACAGGACCCCAAATTCTACATATTGGAGCCCTGGCTGCTCAGATGTTTGCCTCCGCTCTCTTGTCTGCTTTCTTTTCCTCTCAATTATTCTTCCACCGTCTTTATGTTGATGTTCAGTTTCTAAGCTCTCTCTTCCTTAACTCCCCTTCATTTCTAGATGGATACAGCTCCTTCTCACCTGCCAGCCTTTTCAGATCGCCTACTTCCAACGCTCTGCTTGTTCCTCACACACTTGTACTGTGAACACGGATGCTCTTTTGCATTTCTTCATATCTACTTCTTCCCACAATTTCTTGCTCCCAGTTTACCTGTAATTCTTCATTTGTCATTACCCTGTTTTTCTTCAGGCTTGTTCCTCACTTCCTATTATCATCATTCTGGATTAGAAGAACTCTTTCAGTCCTTAGAAAAACACTTCCTTATGCTCAAGTCAGCTTTTCCTTTTTCTTGCTCTCCTTATTCTTTATTTGCTATTCCTCTGACACTGGTTGAACATGGCTTTTTTTGATCTTTCTGGTTTGATGTCTATCCCTCTCACCTGCTCTTATTCTTCCTCACACTCCTGCCTCTTCACCCACTTTTACGCTTTAACTCTTTCTGGATGAATATAGCTGTTCTGAGCTCTATGACACTGTGTGTTTTTGCATCTTCATAACTGTTGTTACTTGTTTATCAAGTCTGTGTCTCCTGTAAATTATTTTTCATGTATCAAAAAAGACAGCAGAGCAGCAAAAGATGGCTTGAAAAGACTCAAAACAAGGAGCAAAGCAAGTTGTCTAGACATCCTGTCTGACAACACCATCAACACTAGGTCAGCATCTGGCCTTGGATCAGGAAGAAGCGCTTACAACAACACTTCACTGTAGATCACATACCTGGAGCTCTCAAACTTTTTGATGAGCACACCAACGCTCTGAAATGGTTCTGCTTCCTCCTGTGCCCACCTGGTAATGCAAGTTGTCCCCTCTGGCTTCAGGAGGAGGGAAGCAGGAAGGGGTCTGGACGGAGGCAAGGAGAAGTATCCGTTGTCCTGGAGGTGAGCAGGTTTAGGGGGAACTAGGGAGAGAAGAAGTACATCACCCTTTTGGAATCAAGGGTTTCCCCAATACTCTTCTCACATACTCCCACAGAAGAGTCTTCCATCTTTCAATCATCTGGATTTGTAAATCCTCTCATATGAGTGGCAGAGGGCCCCACTTGACCATGCATCAGAATCGGAGCAGGCAAAGAATTGTTGAAGCAGCCAGCACATAAAAGAAATTACCACTTCCTTCTCTCTTGCTAAACAGGATGCAGCAAGTGCTCACGTAACATGTGTGGTTTTGCAGAAAATAAGCTATGCATTGGCAGGCTAATGTTTTAATCCGAGGAGAGGGCCCCTCCCCCCTCCATTTCTTACCAAGTCCTACAATAGGATGGCATCTGACAGCACAAAAAGAAAACTGCTTTTCTGGACAGAGACAGTAAGAAATAAAAAAGAGCCGAATGTGGAATGAAAAAACTAAGCCTATTGCCAAAATAAGAATGCAGCCATCCAAATATGATAATGAAGCCGTTTACTTCTTTCCATTGTTCACTAAATGAAACAGAGATTGCAAGGCAGTGAAAACAACATTTTCTGAGAGGACTGCAGGGTACTATAAAGATAAAACCAGCAAGAAGTCATCTGTCAGCCATCAACAATGAGCAGCTTGGATAGCCAACCAGGAAGTTCTACAAGAAATAAGCCATCATATTATCATCATATTGCCATCAGGGCCATGCTGAAGAAGGCAGAGAGGGTAAAAATGTCTCCTCTTTATTGGAGCAATGAGGCTTGTCTGGACCAGCCAGTACTTGGATGGGAGACCATCCAGAAATGCTTGGGTTGCTGCTGGAACATGTGTTGGTGAGGCCAGCCCTGTGTGTGCATCCAAATGGTGGGGACACAGAGCTGAAGAAAAAGTGATGTCCTTTGGATGAGACATAAAAGGTCTTGATGCTCTGTGGTAGATAAAAGATCCCTGGGCATCATTTGAAAAGAGAACGATTTACCCTGACGTCATAGTTAAAGTGCCCTTCATGGCCTCATCTATTCTGCGCCCACCTCACCCAAGTCACCCACTGTCTCTAATAGGCTCTCTCTCTCATCTCTCTTTACAGAGATAATAGCTCATCTATTGTGAGCAGAATGACTCAAGAATGGCTGCAGTCACATAATCCCAGCTGCACATTGTTTCCCACAATTTATGTAAAGGGTTTTGAATAGGTAGAAAAGCACTGTATTAATGTAATTAATGAATTCAATCACGCTGGGACAACTGAAGTGAATTGGGGATCACATCACTGCCTGTGAAGCAGTACTGGAGCTATGTTGGTGACTTTAAAAGAGTGAAAAGGATGGCGGCTGCGGCCTAGTGAGACTCATTTATTTCATGTGCTACTTATTTTTAACGTCATATTGCACAATTAGTACAAGTAAACACAGTAAACTTAAATCACATATGCAGCTCGCTTGAGACCAGTGATGTTGCGGGGAATATAATCAGCTAGTGAAATAGTTCCCCAAATAAATACAGGCATATTACCCACACTTTCCATCTGAAAATATTCTGATGTTTGCTACAGTAGAAAAAGGGACATATTGTGAGAAACAAATTAGAAGGCGATTTGTGCAGGGATATAGCAGGAAAGTATTTGACCTACCACAAACTGCTGGCGGTCCAAAATATAAAACATAAAAAGCACATATTGCTCATAAAATACCCTTTACATTTTATTAAAAAATAACATATATAAATTAAATACATGGACTGTAACCGCTACACATACAGTTCAAAATCACGCATGAGAATCAGCTGCTTTACCCATGATGGTACTTTTGGAGCAACCGGTAGTTTTTCAAAATGGGACAAAAAAAGCGAGAAAAAAGGAAACAACAGTCCCAGAATATAGAACACCTATTTTGAAAATCAAAAACACGAGGTAGCACTTTCATCTCAATTTTTTGTGTTCTATAATACATTATTACTGTAGCTAAACTGTCATCTAATTAGCCAGCTCCATTGGGCTGCAAAGAGTTGAGGAAGCCATTATCTAACATTTGCCAATAGTTTGCTAGTTAACTTGCTCTTGCTACTGTTGGGACTTTGTAAGCTGATAAAATTTAATTGTGTGCACCTCGTGATTCAGAAATAACATTGGACTATTAGGGTCAGGGGTATTAAATTAGGCTGGTAATCTCAATTAGCTGAAGAGTATGAAACACAAATTGTGATAAAATGAAATGAATAAAAAGGTAATTATGAAAAAAATAACCACATGAAAAACAACAATGATATATATAGTGAATCATTAAATTTTGAAAAATTGCAACAACGTATGTAAAAGGTTGATTGATTGATCGATAGGACCAGGTTTTCCAACCCGTTATATCCTAACACAGGGTCACGAGGGTCTGCTGGAGCCAATCCTACCCAACACAGGGCGCAAGGCAGGAACAAATCCTGGGTGTGGCGCCAGCCCACCGCAGGGCACACACACCCACACACCAAGCACACACTAGGGATGATTTAGGATCGCCAATGCACCTAACCTGCATGTCTTTGGACTGTGGGAGGAAATCCACACAGACACGGGGAGAACATGCAATCTCCACGCAGGGAGGACTCGGGAAGAGAACCCAGGTCCTCCTTACTGTGAGGAAGCAGAGCCACTGTGCTGCCCCAGGTTAAAAGTGACCTTATGAAATAGATAATAAGCAATTTTAAAAGGGTGAGTGTCCTGGATAAAAACCAACATTCAGGCCTTTAATGACCTCTTGGGCATAGCCATCAGCAGTGTGTCTGTCTGCGGGAAAAGTGTCGACCTCATCGAGACGTTTACTTACCTCAGCAGTGACATTCATGTCTCTAGTGACACTTCCTATGAAGTCAGTAGACGGACTGGGAGAGCATGGGGAGTCATGAGATCGCTGTAATGGGGGGTGTCGCATTACTGATATCTTTGCAAAAGGATGAAGGTCCAAGTTTTTAGAGCCCCGGTGCTTCATGTTTTGCTATATGGTTTGGGAGACATGGACGCTATCCACTGACCTGAGACAAAGACTGGACTCCTTTGGTACGGTGTCTCTTTGGAGAATCCTTGGGTACCTCTGGTTTGACTTTGTGTCAAATGAGCGATTGCTCATGGAGTCCCGAATGAAGCACATTACCTGCATTGTGAAGGAGTGTCAGTTACAGCACTACAGCCATGTGGTGATCTGGCTCACGGGGTCTTCACTGTTGAAGAGCCGAGCGGCTGAACCAGGCCAAGGGGACTGCCTGTGTACATGGGGTGTGGCCAACCAGGGTCCCAAGCTGTTTTTTTGTGTGGTGGGTGCAGCAACGCGTTGTACCAGTGCATGCTCCCCAGCCTGACCAGAGCTATTTTGAAATGTGCCATCTGGAAAGGCCCCACTATGGAGTATAAGCAGCCTTTAAAAATAAGGTAATTTTTAAATAAAAACTGCCCAAGTCCAATTAAAAGTACATTATTGAAACTGAATAAAACACTGATGATTAACTAATAATATTAGTTTTTAGTGTTATGAAATATTATGTTCTGTCTTAAAGTTATTTTACAAGGTTTATTTATTTATGCAGTTAAATTATAAACAAAAAATATTGGCTGCATTTTCCTTTGAAATCTACAATAATTTGATATTGTTTAAGCATTAGAATGAGATACAGAGCTATGCACTGAATAATAAATGTAACTGATTTAATTGGTATATCTTGTGTCGCAGTTTATTTGAACCTTTCACAATGGAACCGTTAGGCCACAAAATACATAACATATATTGAAAATTACAGAATGGTAAGCCAATTCAAAAGTCCAGATTTTTTGGAGACCCCACAAGGGAGGCAAGCAATGCCCCTGGTGGTAAAGGGAGTCTGTGGAATTTCCACACAGTAAGTGCTTGTGCACTTTATAAGCGCTTAATGTAGCATCCTGCCCATCAGTTCATACATAATTCACGCCTTATCCGAAAGGCTTCTACCCTACGTGGGCACGGCTCGTTCTACACCGAGTGCCGAGGGGCCTCGCTGAGAAGGCAGCGCGCTCACACGCTCGCTGCGCGCACCTGGCTTATGCAGTTAAAAGGCGTGTGAGCGCGCGGAGGAGAGCGCGCCTCGTTCAATGCAGCCAGCCAGGCAGACAGGCAGGCTGAACACGGAGAAAACGTCTGTCTCACCACGCAGCACTCTGATTTGGTGCGGTTTCATTTATAGTAGTTCTCAACTACGGGCTGCATTGCTTCAGTTGTGGTTAATCATATTGAGCAAAACAAAATAAAGCTGAAATCTCCCTGGAGGAGACCGGTGACGCCTTTACTCTACTCATTATCTAACAACTATTTACACATAAATGACATACCTTCTGAGAAAAAAAAAACGTAGTTTATGTGAATACATAAAACATTTTAGCTTTGCCTGCCATGTCAATATTTCTTCTTAGCAAACTTTGTTTGTCGTGGACTCGATGACAGGCGACAGTCCCCAGGATCGGCCTGCTTTCAGTACACGGTAGTGGGCTGTTACGGCGGTGTATGTGGGAGGGTCCTTTGTTATTAATTATCATCAAGTGGGCGGGACCTACTGTTTACATCGATAATATGCTACCGTAGCTCACAATTCTAACATTCGTTACTGGGGCGATGTCTCTTCTTTAATATTCGTTAGATGGGTGGTGTCAGACTTTTCGTTACGTGAATGTTCAGTGTTGTTTATTTGGGTGGTGCTCATCTTTTAAAACGTTCTGTAGGTGGAAACTAATTCACGTATTATGAAACACATGACGGTATGTTGACTCTGTGTACTTCCAAGAATCATTCGTGCTTTATGTTTCTGTCTGCACTTTATACTTATATACTTGCTTGTGCTATGATGAGTAAGAAATCCCTTGTTACATCTTTTATTTAATGCAAATGATCTTTTCAAACATTTTGTGACAGTGCTTACTTTGAAGAGAAGTATAGAACATAACCCTGCCTAATGTGGATGCTACTTTTATTCCCTAGCAAAGACCTGCTGCCATGTGCCTAATAGCATCAAATGTCTTGGTGAAACATGCTTTTATGATGGGCTCAGTTCTATAGATGCAACTGTTTCTTTTGGCTTCTTTATCATTCTGCAAGTAAATATCTGTTTTGTTTTCAATTTTTCCACTTAACTTCACGCTAACCAACTATGAACTTTCTGGACACCTTTGGTTCTTGCTCTATATATGCAACTCCTCAATGAGACTGTGGTGACATCAAGGTAACTAATCGATTTCATTCTTTGTTTTCTTACAAATGACAAGACAGTGGCCACAGGTTATTTTCTTGTAATCTATTTTTAAGTCACGCTTTAGATGTTTTCAGGTTGCTTTATTTTGTGCCACACTTATATTTTATGCCAAACAAATTAAACAGTATATGGTAATGAATATAAAATGTAAGCGCTCAAACAGTAGTCAATCATAAAATTTGCACTGCAGGGAAAACTCAATATATACTGTGTGGAGAAGTATTCAAATGTTCATCACTTGAATTTTAAATTATAGTTGCAATAAAATTTGTTGATTTAAAAGACAGGCCTAGTTTAATCTCACTGAAATAAATCCAATAATCATGTTGTTAATTATATTTAATATTCAGAACAAATCAATCACATGTTGGAACAGAAATATCCTAATTCAAAATACCACATTAAATGAAACAAATGCCTTATGAATAAAATATAAAAGCAACACACATTCCCATTCCTATGCGAGTAATAGAGCCTTAACAAATTCTGTTTTAAATGGCTGTCTGCCACACGGTGATTCACTTCATGCTCCGATGTGACTAAAACATATCGCTTCTGTATAATGTTGTGAATGGCACAAAGAAGAGCGGCCAGAGACAGAAAGAGGCAGGCAGTGGGACATGGGAGTGGTGTTTGGAGTAGTTTTTTGGGGGAGAGGGTGAGATATTTATTTATTTAGTTATTTATTAAATTAACCAATGGCATCATTCTGACAAACTCTTGAATCACTATGATTTACAGCAAATGTAGTACTCATCCCATGAATTGCTAGCTTATGAGGGGCAGTGTCATAACATGTGATTTTTACATATATTGTAACAAGAATGTAGTGAGACATGAATAATCCAATGGTACTTCATGTACTTGCTAATGTGTCTCTGATACACTTTTACAATGCTGACACCCAATTCAGGATTGTTAAACTCTCAAGTAAAAACAGACCAAAGCCCTTCAGTGTCTTTAACTCTCCCTCTAATTTTTTACAGGAACATTACTCATGTTTAGGTATGTTAATTATATGTTGTCCAAATCAAGCACAATAGCATGTGTGACGTAAGTTCAATGTTGTCCATGGAAAGGGTTCAAAGATGGCCTGTCTCGGAAGGAAGTCCATCTGGTAATTGTGATATAACACCTCCACTCCGCAGCATCACAATTTTGAATAAAAAGGATTAAGATTAAAATTATTTCTGTTGAAACAGAGACAAAACTATTTTAACAGGTAACAAGTGAAACTATCACAAGAGTGATAGAGTGACAGGTATAGAAGAAGAGACATCTTAATTGCCCTGTAGCCTGGTAGAAAAAAAAAGACTCCTCTGCCTCAGTGGGCTAAGACACTCACTCTTTCTACGTACAAGATGGTTCAGAAACACAAGGCGGTGGCCTGAAGTCCAAGAACAGATAAACCAGCTTTGGGTGTGGCACACTTTTGTTTAAAAACAAAAGTAAGTTTTTCTTGCTGGAATATAATGTACTTTTAAACATGTGTCATCTTTCTAATGCCTGGGCCTTATCACAATCAAGATACCCTTAACAATGCCTTTCTGCAATGCCAGGGTCATGAATTTTTCCATAGTTTGAACGTTTCTAATTTTTGTGCTGGGCAGAGGTACTTCCATATTTTGAATCTTTTTTTTTTTTAATGTTATTGTAATCATTCCATACAAATCAATACATTTTAATAAAAAGTAGGACTGAGAACAAGTCAACCTCCATCCCTGAGACAAAGAGCATGGCCGATGGGGTACAACTTAAGGCTTGTAAACATACCTAAATTGATGAGTTTGATAAGCCAATAGAGATGAATGGAGAAGAAAAAGAAATGCGGAATTAATTGCTTCCTCGGTGCTTTTAAGAGCTTATTCTAAAATATTACTGATTAGATCCTGCCATGTTTTGAAAAAAATCTGTACAGATCCTCTAACTGTGTATTTAATTTTTTCCAATTTCAAATAGTATAAAACATCGGTTTCCCACTGACTTAAAAGAGGAGAGTTAGGATTCTTCCTGTTTAGCAAAATAAGTCTGCGTGCCAAAAGTGTAGTGAATGCAATCACAATTTTTTTGTCCTTCTCCACTTTAAACCCATCTGGAAGAACACCAAACACAGCTGTTAATGGGGTAGGAGGGATTGTGACACCAAGGCTGTCTGAAAGGTAATTTAAAAGTTTGGTCCAGAATGATGTTAATTTGGTGCAGGCCCAGAACATGTGACCCAGTGAGGCTGGGACTTGATTGCAGCGTTCACAGGTTGGGTCCTGCCCTGGAAACATTTTGGAGAGTTTTAGATGAGACAGATGTGCTTGATATATAATTTTGAATTGAATAATTGCATGCTTTGTGCATATGGAGCTCGAGTGAATTCTCTGCATTGCTACTTTCCACTCCTTTTCTGATATATTGATTAAGAGATCTTTTCCCAGTGTCCTCTTGGATCTTTGAAAGGGAGGGACTGTAAAATAATTTTATATATTGCAGAGATGGTGTCAAAGTCCTTGAAATTGGGCAATATTTTTTCCAGCATGGACGAGGGTGCAAGATGAGGAAAATCAAGCAGGGTCTGTTTAACAAAGTTCCTAATTTGAAGACAGTGAAAGAAATGTGTAGCTGGAAAGTTAAATTTGGAATGTAATTGTTCATAGGATGCAAAGATATTGTCTATATAAAGATCTCTAAGCAAGTTAATCCCACATTTTTTCCAGATATTAAAAACTGCATATGTTTGCGAAGGTTGAAAGAGGTGGTTCTCTTGCAGAGGTGCCACAGATAAAAGATTCTCCATCTTAAAATGCTTTCTACATTGGTTCCAGATTCTAAGTAAGTGAAGCACAATTGGGTTATCAGTATATTGCCGATAACTTGCATTTATTGAGGCACAAAGCAGGGAATATAAAGAAGTACTGCAGGATTTTATTTCTATTGCGGACCAAGCCTGTGTATGTTCATCTGTTTGTGTCCAGGTTTTTATAGCTTGTATGTTTGCTGCCCAGTAATAAAACTGAAAGTTAGGTAGAGTCATGCCGCCTTCTGCCTTTGGTATTTGTAGGTTCGCCCTTTGGATACGTGGATGTTTTGAGTTCCAAATAAATTAGGTTATTGTTGAATCTAATTGCTTAAAAATGATTTATTGATGTATATATTGGAATGTTTTGAAATAAAAAAGCAGCTTAGGAAGAATATTCATCTTAACAATATTAATTCTTCCAGCTAGAGTGAGATGAAGGGTTGACCATCTATGCAAGTCTTGCTTAATTTTTTCTATGCAGACAGTGAAATTTGAGGTGAGAGAGGTATTGAGCCAATAAGCTATTAAAAAAGTGCGGAAATCAGTAGAGTTACGCAAGTCTTACTAATAAAATAATATACATTCAAATGAAGACCATAAAACCCCTGTAATGAGAGACAACCCTAACTTTCCTCTGCATAAATTGATTTTCAGTTATTCTTTTTCATTCACTAAATATGATGAAAGACTTTGACCTCATAGAGTCCATGGTGTCTTGATATACATCGCCACTATGTTTTTGCTCAATGACTCAATGATTTGGTGCTGTGCAGCAAGTTATGATATTGTCAGTTTCCCGATTTTCAGATCTCGTATTTTGTATTTGCTAATTACTTTATTTTGTAAAATTTTGTTAATTTCTGGAATGTTATTAAATTGTCAGCCATGTATACAATATTTGTTAAATGACTCATATACTTGTACCATGTATGTTGAGTTAAAAAGGGCAGGTGGGAGCATTTTAGTTTGCAGGGCACTTTGAAACTGCCAAGGTATTTTGAGAAGCATACAGGATGAATGAAACAGAAAAGTTTAATTTTGCATTCAATTCCTCAATTCACTCTTTAATAAAAAAGAAAAACTGGGGGTTAAACAGAAGAAGAATTTATACATTTGCTTAGTTTTAATGACAGCTTTATGTGTTTATCTGTTTTAAAAGTAATCTTTTTCATTTTTTTCACTTATTTTCGAAAAATAATATTATCTTTATTTATTATTTAGTTGTTCTGATGATGCACTGTATCATGGGATTATTGCATCATGAAGCCTTTTTCGCAATATGGATAGCATGTGAATTAAATGTATTGCCTCATTCCTAGTGAGGTTATATTGGGGTTTGTGGAGGTCGTAGGCAGAAGAAGTGAGCCGTGCTTCAGATTGCATTATTTAAAGTGCCAGCCTAGAAGCAGGCAGTCAGGTGAATATTTACATAATTTAGACATCTAATATTTAAGAAGTTTTAAGAACCTCATTTATTCATTTAATTGTGTAAATGTCTATGTGTGTGTTTTAATAAATAACTGAAGATTTATTATGTAATGTTTTGTGGCTTTATGTTTGACATTAACCATATTATATTTGAAAATGACAAAACCACTCTGGGCATGTAAAAGGATCTATGTTCTATAAATATAAATTAAAGTGAATTTTGCATGGGTATGCCAGTTTCTTCTCACATTTTATGTGCATTTTATGTACATTTGTTGTCAACAAGTGACACTAAATTTGTCTGTTTTGAATGAGTGTAGCTGCATATGGGAGAACGCTATGATGAACTGGCTAGTTCAATGTTGCTGGGAAACGTTTTGTTGCTACCTGACCTTGTAACAGAAACAAAAAGGTTCAGAAGAGTGGACAGACAGATTGAAGAAGATGACTGAGCGACATGATCCTTCCTTTATGGGCATGACAAGTGGGCATTTTGGTGTGATGCATACATTATTCTCCCAAGTCTACTGCTAAGCCTCCTAAGGTTGTTAAGCACACCCTAGTGCAAATTTAAATAAAATGAAATCTAGATTATGCTGTACAAATGCTTTCCAAAAGAACTTGATGCACTTCCTGAACTTTCAGAGGCAAAGCATGGAGAAAAGTACAACATATCCTTCTAGCCTACACCCACCACTTATCTAACCTGCTTATTAATATAGTTCAAGGAAGCACAAAACAGATGGCGAATTAAACGTTTTAATTTAAGAGAACTGAAGCAAAAATGAGAGGCTCATTCAGTTCATGTTGAAAGCTTGCTTCATTCAAAGGCATCAATCTGCAAACCAATGACAATTTTTATTTTATATAGGACCAAGAATATTGGTAAAATGTTAAAAATAGTTAATAAGAATAAATGTACACCTGATATACTATTCAGCTACTGTATATATTTATAAGAAAAGTTTCCTATGGCTTCCAGTCGGTGCTTTCTACTTTTATTTTTCTGTTTGACTAGCTGTACCTTGTGGTTTCTGGAATTGTGGTCTCTTGACTGTAGCTGAGCCATGGATTAGGTGCTTCTGCATTTGCTGTCTGCATGGTACAAGGAAGTGACGTGAGCCACCTCTCACTTGAAAAAATGGCTCGGTGGGGTGCTGATTTCTTTGCAGTCGTCCCTCAGAGTGGCCTGCAAGCAAACCAAAAGAAGAACACAAGTCAATGATAAAAAGAAATTGGGAGCTTTAAAATATTTCTGGTATGACTCTTTTTATTTCATGCTCACTTATTTAAACTAAACAAACATATTCCTATTTTGTAGACAAGTGTCAGATGCCTTTACAGCTGGAAGGCACAAAGGTACTGCTTTCTGTACAGGACCTCAAACCTCTCAACCTCCTTTTTCTGTGGAAAACAAACAGTCTTAGCCTAGCCACACTACCAGACCATAAGCTTGCCATTGGTCCATGCCTGAACCTAACTGTTAACACAGGACAATAATTAAATCTACCGACTATAAGTAAACTATAAAAATAACCTTGGAAAAGTGCTTCTTGGAGGTACTGCACACTAGGCATTTCTAGGCCATAACTCTTTTCCTGGGCATTTTAAAAAATATATTGTGGACAGACAGAGATATTTTCTTGCAAAAAAACATTAAGTGAATGAAAAATATGTGCATTCACCAAGACTGCATTACTGCCTGCTGGTTCTTTGTTGCAATCTGATTCTGATGTGCAGACCACAAGTGAAGGACAATCTCCCTCTGGTGGACTGTTATTTTTCTGACAAAGGGCTCTGGGAATTCGACTGCTGTACAACTTCTTAGCTGCTCAAAATGTAAAGACCTGCGCCTTTTATATAAATAAATCCTTGGTATGTGACACAGCTGCCCCATGTGAAGGATGTGCAAGGACTGTCAGACTTAAATAAATTGTCTCAGCCCTGTGTCTTCAGCTGTATTTCGAGGTATGCACTCTGATGCAATCCATTGTGCAATTAATAGCAGTAGTTAATGTTTTACATTTTGTTTCTTAACATTTTGCTGCTTAACATTAAAATTTTTAACAGAGGCATCATACATTTTTTGCTCTAAAGTGATATGCAGGACATTGTACTTTTGTGATATTTAAATTTGTCCACACTCATTTTTTAATTATCAACAGTTTTTGTTCTTTAAACCATCTGGGAGAGTTTTAATTCAAAAGCAACCATCACAAATGCCATATTTCTTAGCAGTTGCTAACAGAATAGCTTAGATCAGGGATTGCTAAGTCAGTTCTCCAAAATGTTGAATCATCTGGTCAGGCCCCCCTACTGATACAAACCCAACGCAATGAGGTGGAGCATGATCTTGGATCTTGGGGTCTGGTAACAGTAATCATATTGCATGATTTTGTATGTTAGTAGACCTGTTAAAGTAAAAGAATACCTTCTGAAGACTATTGATACTTATGTAATTAGATGTCATATGACATCTCTAGGCCAAGGTTTTCTTGAGGCACCATCTCCACAGGAACTTAATTATTTTAAGTATACATTCTGTTTAAATTGTACATCTAATAATAATAATAAGTCTTTGCATTTATATAGTGCTTTTCTCACTACTCAAAGCACTCAGCAATTGCAAGTTAAGGGCCTTGCTCAAGGGCCCAACAGAGCAGAGTCCCTATTGGCATTTACATCTGTATCCCCATGCGCAAGCAGCGGCAATATATAAATATACTAGGGGCCTCGCCAACCCCCGGGTTTGGTTATCCGGATATACAATTTAAAGAGATTGTTCTTGGTGTGTGGCTGTGTTTGTGTATGTCCTGCGGTGGGTTAGCACCCTGCCCGGGATTGGTTCCTGCCTTGTGCCCTGTGTTGGCTGGGATTGGCTCCAGCAGACCCCCGTGACCCTGTGTTCGGATTCAGCGGGTTGGAAAATGGATGGATGGATGGATGCTATTTTCATTTCATTCATTTTTTATTTGTTGCTATTTGCCAGTAATAAAGCTGAAGTGAATGAGTTATTCTCACCTGGGGGGCTGCTAGTGCCGTGCTGCGTGATCTGCATGTTGCGCTACGCGTTGATCATTTAAAAGCCTGTACAGCAACTGTTGCTGCTAGTGCCGTGCTGCGTGATCTGCATGTTGCGCTGCGCGTCAATCATTTAAAAGCCTGTACAGCAACTGTCCTTTTATCTTTGTCTCATGGGACATTAAAGTGCCTCAGAGAATTTGTTTGTAAGTAGGGCGTGTCGTGCATGTAGTCTCGCGGGACTTCAAAGTGTCTTCCGAGAAGATCATGTCTTGTCTCCCTCCCAAGATTTTTTTTTTATAATAGAGAGAAACAGATAAATATTCAGTGAGAGAGAAAGAGATGGAGGCTGTCAAAGTTAGCGCAATAAATATATCTCTTGGGAAGTTTATTTATTTGTGTTTTACAAATTAAAGAATATTTTGCAGATCTTTTGAAACCAAAAATCTGATGCAGACACAGCAAGAGATGTTCTTACAATGTACACATTTCTTCCGGTATTGAAGGGCATGGCAGTAACCAATCAAGAAGTAACCTATTTCAGTTTTTTCACCTACCAGCAATAATACTATGTCCTTTTTTTGTGACAAATTTCCAAAGCATAGCCTGTTTATTTTCTTCATGAAAATATCATTTTGGCCATGTGGGTCAACTAAGCTGTAAAAAGCTCATAAGTTGCATTATATCAAGTGTGGCCTGTAGATGGCACTCTCAAGCTAACTCCAAAAACAATGGCAGTGGCAGCAAAATAAGTAAAAGGCCTTTATTACATAAAATGATAGCAAACAGAACAGTGCTGGGTAATGGAGACTACAGTTCAAATAATTAGGGAAAGTAAATCACTTTAAGCTACAGTGGGCCTAACTAAACATAGGTCCAATCCCTACCTGACATGCTGGGTGCCCACTGCATTTTCATGGCAAGCTTTTACATTAGGTCTCCTCCTGCTAATGTATTCCATATTCTTTCTCTGTTCTCTTCCTCCAGTCAGTCAAAGCACTGCCCACACCAAGTCTCCTGACTCCAAGCTCACTTGTCTTGTGACTGGAAGGTGATTTTAAGCCCCAGATAGAAATTACACCTGGGCAAGACCCATAAGAGTACTTCTGAGGACAGGAATGGCCTTGGGGAACACCTGTGGCTCTCCTGCTAGAACGGTAAGTAGAGGCTAAGTACTTCTCTGCCACCCTGAAACCCTAATCTTCTCTAGAGAGCCAACCCATTCCCCGGGGTACTTTCCCTCAATGGGGAATAGGGAGTCACCTACTGGGTGACCCGTCTTTTGAAGTGTACAACTGTCTCTTATGCATGTTTTTGGCACAGGAGTAACTCACTCTTGGGTACCATCCGTAACACACCATTTTGGTAGACTTACAAATGCACTTACCATAGGGCAGTGTTTC